>NC_034013.1:13225447-13388485 GCF_000346465.2 Prunus persica | reverse complement strand
CGTTCACTCCGGATTGTATTTCACTAATCCAAACCGTCTATTTTGTAGATACTCATTCAAAGATCATCTCTACAAAAAATCACTTGAATCCGATATCATGTGACCACTCAATTGAGTTATTGAAATTTTAGTACTTTTCTTAAAGCACCGTGTTCATTGATTTTGTAAGACACAATTGGATGTCGAAACGGTTTCCGATTTGTCTAATTTTTTGTAAGGATGATCTATAAATGAAGACCTAAAAAATAAATGGTTTGGATCATTGGGAAAAAAATTGTAGAGTACCCTAAAGGGCATCCCTCAAATAAAATTATTTGAGGGATCCCTCAATAGAAGAGGACTGTATATATATATACACATATATATAAGCCTACGTTTTTTCTTATTTAATTTTTTTATTTGGTGGAAAGAAAGCTATGCAAGGATTGAAGGTTTTATTAGCGACATGTATATTCTTTGGGTAAACAAAAATCAAACAGTTTTTTTACATATAAAAACCTATTTTTTTTTCTTATTTAATTTTTTAATAAGGTGAAAAGAAAGTTGTTAAAATACTAGCTTATTGTAATTAATACTAGCCCCTTGACACATGCTCACGCATGTGCCAATTGGTTTTTTTTATTTTATTTTATTTTATTTTTAGAATTAATAAAAGATAACAGGGTAGTTGTGTTCCATAAAAGTAGGACATATTATCTTATTTTGTTTTTAATTTTAATTTTTTTAATATTAAAAATATGAATTTACCATATTATCCTCATTTAATTAATAATTTTAATTCTTAATGTTTGGATTAACCAAGGGCATTTTATGGTATTATGAATGTTTCACCATTCTCTGCCTTTTGCTTTATATATATAGATATTGGTAAATTTACACCTTTTCATATTAAAAAAATTAAAATTAAAAGAAAAATCAGATAATGAATCCTATTTTTATGGAACACAACTACCCATTATCTTTTTTAAATCTAAAATAAATTTTAATTTAAAAAGCCCCTCGCAGGCGCGGAAGCGCGTGCAGAGAGGCTAGTATATATAAAATAAGGGTTAATTTGGAAAAGAAAAATTAGCTTGTGTGATGATTGATGACATTGTTTTAAGTGTAAAAAAAATGACACATGTCATGAGAAAAAGGGAGAAAGTCCAAAAAAGAAGATTGCTAGCATTCCCCTTCAAATTATATAAGTGCTTTAAAGTAGGAAATTAAGGTTAATGCATGCTAGAAAACCAAGGAAGAATATGAGATTTGATCTTTAATTAACTTGTTTCTTTGATCAAGTAAGAGAGAGAGGGAGGATTCGAAAATGCAACATATTTCAACATTAGGAAGAAAAATATATACTCCGCTTGGAGAGTGAATCACATGCCTAACTTGGGTCCCTTTCTTTCAATTTTTTTAATTTTATTTGAGCAATGGTGCTTTTCATGTTGTTAGTTCTTCTGCAGAATTTTTTTTTCAAACTTTTTTTTGAATAAATAGCATGGCCTCGTGTAGTATAACAGTGCATCTATACTTTTTATAAATAAAAAAATTCAGCCGCTTAAGGGATCCTTTTTAAATTTTTATTATTATTAAATATTATAGTCGCACGGTTATATTGAGGTTTTTTTTTTAATAAATAGTATGTCTGCACGGCTATACGTTTTAAATATAAAATATTTAAAGAGTAGCCGCGCGGCTATATTGCTGTATTTTTTTAATTACGAATATAGCCACACGACTATACAACTGTGTTTTTTTAATGTTTTTTAATTACAAGTATAGCCGTGTGGCTAGGAAGAGAAATATAACTACACACAACGCGAGTTTGGGATTGCTGTCACTTTTTAAAAAAAATTGTTTCTACTGTGCTTTGAAAATAATTAGCTGTAAAGTAAAGCAGCTCCATGTTGGGTAAACAATATGTTTAAAGTGTTGTTAGTACAAAAAACAATATCAAAACTGTTTGGTAAATTTTAATATATAAAATTATTGTAATTGTGAATAATGACTAAAATAGACATGATGTTGAAAGTGTTATATATGTATTAATCATGTGGTGGTAGTGGTGGTGATGGAGTGGAGGTGGTGGTAGTGATGAAGGTGGAGTTGGTGGTTATGGTGTTAGTGGTGGTGGTGATGGTGGTGGTTACAGAGGATGAGGAGGAGGAGGATGTGGTGGTGATGGTGGAGGTTGCGGTGGCGGTGGTTGTGGAGGTAGTGAATGTGGTGGTGCAAGTGGTGGAATTGGATGTGGAAGTGGAGGTGGTGTCATTTTTTTAAATGAATGATGGTATTTTGGAAATTAAAAAAATTCATTAAAGGTTCAAATTTTTTTTCTTTTTTGGGTCAAAATTAAAGGTTCATCTCTGCTTATTTTGAAAGTAGCTTTGAAAAACAATCCAAAGCCTGCTTTTAAAAGAAAAATATTCATAATGAAAAACACAAGAAGCCATGGGTGCCACAACACAAGGTCTCTTGTGAAAATAGAATTCAACATATCTGACAGATTATTAGCAAACTAGCAGCTGATTTAAATTACAAACGAAGAAACTGCCCGGAATCAGAATCCCATTGACAAAAACACACAAGTCACACAAATAAAGTTCACAACACATATTGACAGACTGATGCTACAAACAAATTACACTGACAGACTTACCTTCCTCTCCAACTCTATATATAAATTTCTAATGCAAAGATAACAAATAAAGAACGTAAACCAAACATTACCACAAATGCTTCATAGCATGCCTAGGTGGAAGAAGGGAAGGCAGAATTGAGAAACTCTTCATCCTCAATGAAGATTTGCAAATTCTTGGACTTCATCAAAAAATCAACTGCTTCCTCATTAAATTCTAGCACAAAGGCCAACTTGATCAGCTCAGAAAGTGCAGGGATATGATCAGTGTGCTCCCACAAGACACCATCAGATATTACTTCAGAGAAATATGTGGCAAACTCAACGATACTTTTATGTCCCCCAGACCTGTCAATTTTCTGAGTGAAAAATTTGGACATCTCTCTGTCCCATCTTATCTTGCGGCTTGCTCTGACATTCAAAGTCTCCCCAGAAGACAATGGTAAGTTATAGTTTACAGTGATCGGTTCAGTTGTCTCTACAACAGTGAGACTGAGAAGACCTTGGACAGCTTTTCGCCTCGTCCCTGCTTCCATTTCAATTGGAGGGCAAGCTAGAAAACCAAGAATCAGCCGGAGTAGCACTTTCCCGATCAATTTCTCTGTTGGAATTACCTGTTGATCAACACTATTTTCGAGGGACAGTTCTTCCTTCTGTACAGATTCAGAAATAGTACGAACACCAATTTTCCTATACATTTCAAGCAATGTAGTCCGAGGCAAGTCAGGCAAGCTTGGCTGAGGATACCAAACAAAGACGGGGTCAGGAGAAGACTGTTCAAAAAGATCCTTAAGTTGAAGGTCATCTGGAAGGAAAACATCGCACTTGTTTAACAAAACGATTTCATCTGAGCCTGAATTAACAGGTATTTTCAACAAGGCCTCAGGGAGAGCTTTCTCAGTTTTTGCATTCCAGTTCTTTGAAACATACCGCCAGAACTTGCAACATTGATCCTGCGACAATCCAGTTTCAGAAGTTTCCCACGCCTTCCAGAGCTCGCAGTAGTCATCAATTGAAGGACGGGACTTTACCCTGTAAGCCCTGGAGAAGAACACGAGTAGGTTATGCTCAAAGTAGTTCTTCAGAACAGTCAACTGCGAACCAAATAGATCATCCTTGTCATATACAACACAGTCATCTGGATTAACCCAATCTCCATTCTGATCTCCCTTCGGAATCCAGATCCATCTGTCAGCCTCACTATCTGGCTCCCACTTAAACTCACTCAAGTAATTATATACTCGAACGAAAGTGGAAAACTCATCATGAAGATAAAGCTGGCTGGCAATCAAAGGACATCCTTCTGCCGCTTCAACAATCACTCCTATTGCAGACAGCTCTTGTCTGTATGTTGCAATTTTACAACCATAAAATTCTACATCAATGAAAGGCCCATCAGTCTGCTTTAGATACTCACCAAACTTGGAATCAAACAACAAGCACTGGGTGGGAAGCCTATAACCAGCACCAGTCTTTAACCATGCCTGAGAAACTTCCTTCATGAACGCATCAGGAAAGGAGTAATCTTTCTCCTGCAATAGAATCCTTATGCATTCCAGCAAAGCAAGTGCGTTTCCTCGAGAAATGCAGCTCAGATTCTTGGGAAGCTGAAGACCAGAAGGCACAAACTGGACCCCGTCCTTGAATTCCACAACAACCCCCAAGCTCTTCAACTCTTCCTTATATTCATGAATGTTCTTGCCATACCAATTATTAGAGTCGTCAATAAAAGGGAGAAGAGGACATATTGGAGAGATAGAATCCCAATTAGGACTATAGAGAATGCACTGTCTTGGAGATCTATAAACACCAGGGCGAGTACGCAGCCACTTTTCTTCGCGAATGCAACTCTTAAGATCCGCAGGAAATCTAAACTCAGTGCCCTTCAGCTTTCTGTAACAGGACAAAAATGATGAAACATTTTCTTTGGTGATGATGGAAGCCTGCCGGAAATGGCGAGCAAATACTTTTGCAGCCTCTTCAAAGTCAACAACTGCCCCTATCTTTCTCAACTCGTCTCTGTAGTTAAAGATTCTGCTTCCGTAAAAATTATGATCAATCAATGGGAGGCCACTAAGGACCTGAAGAAGGCAACCCCATTCAGGGTGAAACAAGAGACATTCACGTGGAGACTTGTAACCATTATTTGTCTTCAGGCATTTCGCTCCTTTCAATGCTTCGACAATCTTATCAGATGAATTTGAAATAAGCATAATTTGAAGCATTAGTAGAACAGCCTCAGGTGGCAGAGCAGTTAAGCGTGCAGGTGACTTAAGGTGGTCGATGATAAGATGGTAATTTCTTTTGAAGGAGACAACCACACCAAGCAACTCAAGTTCTGTTTTGAAACGGAAGATTTCTTCACCATATAACTCCTGATCAATGAAGGGAATGTCACTTATTTTGGACGCAATTCTCCACTCTTGGTCAAACAAGACAGATCCAACAGGAGACCTATAACCATGAGATTTTGTTTTAAGCCATTGTCCTTTTCTGATACTGCGGATGAAATCGTCTGGGGGAAGACATTTGTCCCTCAAGAGCTTGATAAATTGTAGTATTGAAAGTACGTTGCCTCTAGTTAAAGTGGACGACGCTGCCAGAGACATAAGATGCTTCCCAATAAACTCACATGCTTCTCCAAATTCAAACATCACTCCAATTGTTTTCAGCTCTTCCTTGTAACCATCAATTCTCTCACCATAATAACTCTGGTCAACCAACGGGATATCAACAAAAGCGGATCCGTTCTGCAAAATGTTTCCCCATGATGGTGTAAGTACAAATGACTGCGAAGGTGGCCTGGACGCAGAAAAACCATTCAAAGTAACTTTCAACCAGCTACCTTCCTTTATACATTTCAAGAACTTCTCCGGGATGTGAACCCTTTGGTATCTCAGGTGACGAATCCATTCCAAAAGCAAGAATGCATTTTGCTTAGTGAGTGTTGCAGATACAGTTGGAATACAGGCATTGGGAGCAGAAATATAAGGGACATCCGAAGCTCCAGTAGGAACTTTGAGGAACTCAAGGAGCTGCTTCGGTTCAGTAACTTTACCTGCAAAGCAGCCTGGATTCATGTACTCTTCTCCTAACTCAACATAGCCTTCTTCTGTCCATAGATTTGAATCAGTCAACCCAGCCCACTTGCTTTCATTGGCAGGGACAATAACCCCTGTCTTTTGTCTGATGACATACCCGTAGTTATTCACGAGTGGCATCTTACCACATAAATCAACAACTTCGAGATAAGATATATGGCCCTTGTGGAATGAATGATACAAAAAGTGGGCGTATGCAACAGCAGGTTTCCGTTCATTACCAAGAGAATTATAGAGGCAAACTGCATATTCGTGTACATTTAAAGTATCAACCTTCATTTCTTCCGCAAGCCATTTCACCAACTTGTCCTTGTTAGGACATGACTGGATAGCTTCTTGGGTTCTTTTTGGCATAAAAAGAAGACTTGCCACAGATATAAATTCACGGTTCCAGTCAATCAGCCATGAAACCTCCCAAAAATGATGGGATAGGCGAACCTTCTTTTCACCAGTCCGCATTGAGCTCAAGCTGCACAAAGAAGCACGCTCATAAAGATCCACAAATTTTATTAGTGGTATGTACTTGATGGTGGTGCAATGAAATTTGGGCCCCCAATTATCAGCAATAAACAGTAGAAGTTCCAAGTAGACATCTTCTGGAACCCCAACTACCAGATTGGAACTCTGAATGCATTTAGCATACCATTCATCATCCACTGGTTCAACTCCAAGGAAACTCAGAATGTGATCATACTCCTTTTTGTCAAATGAATGACACAAAATATATTTTCCATGGGAAGAGAGATTCGGCAAGCTTACCCCTACTTCCCTTGCCTTTCTCAAAATATTCCAAAAAGCAGGCAATAACCTACCCACTTCACGAGGTTTATGGAAGAACTTCTGCCCCTTGTGCGGCTCACATGGTACAATATCTTCCTCCACCAACCGTGCTTTGATCGACTCCCTCACAACATTCAATTCATAATAGTGAGAGCTCTGGACAGGTAAGAACCTGAAAAAGGGAGGCAAACTAGATACCGGCGCATCTTCTACAGTTCTCACGAGCGAGAGAAATGCATTAATAAATGCAGAGGGCACACAGTTCAGAATTCCTTGATTCCACTTCTTGTCCAATAGAATATTTTCTCTTGATGATGCTAAAAGAAAATCTGCCTGAATTATGAAAGGCAAATTTGTAATCATTTCGGTGGGAAGGAATGCATAGATCCCGGGTGAGCTTGTTCCTCTATTAAGGCGTTCTCCATATGGAAATGCTAGCGTGATCACCCACTCGTCTACCTCCATTCTCTTCTCATCTCTGCAGTCTTGCTTGACAGGAAACTTCTGCTTCCACATATAATAGCTGCATTCAGTTTCCAACTCATTACCATTTTCTTCTGCAGAGAGATGGAGCGTGTAGGAATCAGCATCAATGTTCTTCCGCGTCTCAAAATCAGTCTCACTTGATATTGCTATCGCGGTTACAGTGTTGAGCCTTGGATCCTCATTAACTTCCCTAACCGAGAGCCGCTTAACCTTTGCAAGGAATAAGAGAACTTCAGGATGCATTTTAGAGAGCTGCTGCTTCACAGGTTTGACCTTGTCAGGCTTTAGAGGTAAGATCAGTGTTGTAGTTGGAAGGGCAGAACCAGAACCATATATCTGTCTTATGTCAGACAGAGTTGGGTTTTCCTCAACCCATTCAGGAACTATGTACCCAAGATTGCAATGCATACAAGGCTCTTCACTGAACCTTATTTGATAACCATTACTAAAAATGTAAGGCTGAGCTGTGATCAGAAACACGCTCTTGAAGCCAATTCCTGTAGATTAACCACAGATTTGACTGAATTATCACAACAATGAAACATACTAAAAAACGATGGAAAACACATATAGGCACATCAGCAAGCATTCAATAGCTCATTTGTGGATTAATAACAGTCATCATGTATGTGAACATGGGCATGCTATCTAAGCAACATTGCATGGCTTCCATAAAATTCATCTGGAAAGCTTTAGAAAAAGCCAATGATAAAAGATAACAGCTAGAGGTCACAGGTCATAATTTTAGTTTGCAATTTGGGACAACCAGATTCAAAATTTAGTCCCTTTTAACTCATCATTGCTTCACACAGAACCTGTATATCTTTCACTTAAGAATAAATATTGACCCTTTAAATGGAAAACTGTCTTATCCTCTTAATTAAAAGATCCAGACAATTATGGGTATTTCATTAAAAAAAAAATGCACTTGTCAGTTGAGTTTAACAGATTTCTTAATCCACTCAAATCACCAAATTATTTGTATCTCAAGTCATGGGAAATGTAAACCAATGGATTTAGTGTCTAATCTCTATATCATGTCAAGATTGGTAAGTAGAATATAAGTTTTCCTTCTGACCAATATTCTTGGAGAAGCTATATAAATGAACTTATTCCTGTTTCAGGGATCAAAATAAAGATTAACCAAGTATGTTGAGAAGGTAGATTTTGGGTAAAGTCACCAAATTTTGTGAAGCTGCATACATTTTTGAAAGGCCTAAAAGCTAAAAAAATCAACACTGACATTACTCTGCTCACGTTGTGGTCCAAGTATTGATACACTATGTCACAAGGCTAATGTTCTAACTAAAGCAGAGATAGATAAAAAAGTAGAGTTCATGGAAGTCATGTACTGATGTATACGTACCTTTCTCCCCAATATAGCCGCGCTTCCTGTTGCCTTTCTTGGTGGACCGTCCAATACTGCAAATAGACTCTATGTTTTTAGGAGAAAATCCCTTCTCATTATTGAAAACGAGCAATGTGGCAGGAGCCCCTGTGCCGGTTATATCCCGGGATGTTATGACAAACTCAAGTGATGGATCAACCCCCTCTGAGTACTCATTATCTTCTGCATTCTGTAAAGTTAACCATTATTTGTTATTTGAATCAACTTAAATTAACCATATAAGGGACAAAACTAAGATCAAAGTTGCTCATGTTGGCAAGTTCAACTGTATCCACTTGCTTTTAATCAAGGATATCACCTAAGGATATGGATTAAGGTTCACAGACAAATACTATCACATAACTCTACTAACAATCATCAATCAAAACATTGTAGCATCTTAATCAATGTAAGCTTTGACAGTTCATCTTTACTAAATGTATTAAACAAATTTAAAAGTTAAAAATCCTTCAAATACATTCTCCAGCACACATGCATACGCATACAAACACGCACATATCCCTTCATTTCTCTTCAAAAAGCATTTAGTTTTCAAGTGGAGAAGAGGATGGCCAATTAATAAAACAGAAAGCATTGAACTCAGAGTTCCATAACCTTTTTATGTACTGAAATTTAACCCCAAACAAAACCCATCATGGATATACTTTTCAGTATAACGTTTATATTATATTATATATATATATATATGTATGTATGTATGTAACATGTGAATGTAAACCTGGATGAGTTCCATGAGAAAGTGAACATCTTTAGCATAGAGCTCAGCAGAGAGATTCTTGACGGCCTGGTGAAGATCTTCAGTTAAAGGGTTGAGTTCACCTCCAATGGAGAACTTTGTCATGCGTATTTCTTCTATGTGCTCTCTCCGTGTTGCCATTTCCGTACGGTCGCGAACAAAAACACAAAGGCACAGCCTTTACCAGAGAGTAGACAGAAGGAGCAACCAGAGAGTGCAAGCAGAGGGTAGAGAGAGAGAGAGAGAGAGAGAGAGAGCAAGCAGAGAGTAGACGCAGAGAGTAAACAGAGTCGGAAGCGTAGGACACTAAAAAAACTTATTTGGTCACTTATAACTCACTCTCTTTCCATTTTACCAATAAGCTGGCGTTTGGGAGTGCTGCGCTTAAAAAATAAGCAGCTTATTTTTTTTTTTTTAAATGAAAAACTAATGTGATGTTTATTTCTAAAAGGATATAATTTTAGATTAGTAAAAAAAATATTTATTGAATTTGACAAAACAAAAACAAAAATCTATTGAATGAAAGCTTAAACCGACATAGTTGTGGACAAACATTAATCCGGCCAGCTATCCAATCAACTTCCGAACATTATATTAATTTGACGAGATATTATTGAGTCCGAAGTATGAATCTCCATCTCTCGTTGATTTTAAAAAAATACATTTAATTTAAGTATTACATTAAAATAAAATTATTAATAGGAATGTACCCTTTACTTATACACTTTTAAAATTTTAAATTGCTTTAATTTTAATTGATAAATTTTGATCTAACAATTAGAATATGATATACGTTCTTTTAAAATATAAGAAACTTTGATATAACATTACTTAATTATTAAAATATATACATATATTTACTAATATAAATAAATAAAACTTGTTGAGGAAGGAGGTCAATGATTCAATGCAGAGAGAGGGAAAGGTAACCTTGTTAAGGAAGGAGGAAAAAGTAAAAAGAAACAACAAAAACAAAAAGAAAACAAAACAAACATTATTGATATGAAAAGTTGACTTATCGAGGAAGTAGTATCAAGAAAGTGGAAATTGATAGAGAATAAGAAAGTGAAAGGAAACATGTTGTGGTAATAATACTAGTGGGATTTGTACGAAAAGGCAAAGACTTTGCATGACCTTTGGACGCTGATTCGACCAGTCTTCTTTCTTTCTTTGTTTTTTGTTTTTTTTTTGTTTTTTCTGTTTTTAGTACAAGCAATTTAAAAACTATTGGGGTAGGGGTTAACACAACATTTTTTGGGTGCAGAGGGTTTTGAACTTTTGGCCATGCAGTTTTTTTTTTTTTTTTTTTTTTTCTCTCTTTTGAGATACATCGATCACTACATTATGGGGAAGGGGGAGGGGCTGAAGAGCTCAATCACACTTCATGGTTTCGAACTGTTGAAGATTGGCTCACCATTGATGTGGGGAAGTAAAGGAAGCAGCAATCCAGATTTTGCGCATAGGTCCTACTTACTGTGTGTTTTTAGCCTGTTTCTTTTAGGGTTTTGTTTCCTACTTCTAGTCTAATTGTAACTCAAGTCCTATAAGCTATAAATAGGACTTTTGCATCTCAGAGAGCGCAATAATCTAGAAGACAAGAGGGCATAGGGGCTAAAGGGGTTTTTATTTTTTATTTTTTATTTTTTGGTTAACTTTGTTCATATTCTTCTAATAAAATTTCTCAAGGGATCACCGAAGAGGATGTAGGCACGTTGTCAAACCTCTATAAATTCTTAGGTTCTAGGTTGATTTGTTTGTTTTTACAGTGTTTAATTTTTCAGTGTTGTACAAAAGAGAATTTTAGTAATCAAATAGTTTTCATTATGATTCTTGATAATCAGTAAACAATTTAATGGGAATGTCTTGGAGTGACTCGGATTCATGTTAACTCGGTTCTATGATCACTCTTATCTATGCTCACTCCGATTACGAATTAGTAAACATGCAATATTAGTTTTTATTTCTTTTAATTTATATAAATTAGGGTATAATTGGAAGTTGAAAGAGGAAAGGTAACGTTTCTCAGCCAAGGAAGAAAAGTGAAAAGAAACACCAAAAGCAAAAGAAGAAAAACAAACAAACATTATCAAAATGAAAGGTAAAGCTTCTCAAGGAAGTAGCGTGGCGAATGTGAAAGAACCATGTAGTGGCGAATCTTGATGGGATTTGTACGAAAAGCAAGACTTTGCCTGAGCTGCTTTCCATTCTTTATATCTATAGCCAAGCATCGTCCCCAAACGAAGTTACAAAATCACCGTGTTTGAAATTTGAAGTAAAAAAATGCGAGCTAATGAAAGCAGGGAAGGCTCTTGGAGCATCAAGGACGTGTCCAATGGTGTAATTGCAGCTGCCACTGTGGGAGGAATGGCTCTGCTGGCCTATGGTTTATATGGACTTGTTTCAGCTTCAGAGCGGAGGAGGAAGACGATGAAAGCTCCAGGCAGAGGTGACCGAATCTTAAGGAATGATTTTCAGGCTAACCCAAAAGCTTATTTCAGAGACCTCCACCGCAAATAAAGAGCCAGTCCCAGTGGGATGGGAGGATATTGCAGCACTTGCAACTCAGAGTCACTGCCTTTATTATATGAATAAATAAACTCTTGTAGCAGTCTCTGTTCTATTCTTCTATCTATTTCTATTATGCACAATGGGTCCTTGTTGGATTGAGTTCTGAGTTCAAAGCGCATGGACGACAATTGTTGATTAATAAAAAAAATTAAAAAACAACAGTCGAGTTTGGATCATCGAATCAACCTAAAAATACTCTGCTTCAAGTATGATTGCAATAAAATTTGGATCAAGTATGGACATGGGGGAACCACACTAAGAGCAGCTCCAGCGCTGCTATCAAACTGGACAAAAGGCCCCCCTAACAAGCCCAATGCTGCTCCACCGCAGGAAATCCAGCCCGGGCAAGGCATGGGACCCACCAGCCCGGGCAAGTTCACAGGCAGAAATTGACTGGGCTGTTGTCCGCAGGCTGCTGACGTCAGCAGCTGATTTTCAAATATTTTTTTACTGTTGGACTCACCAGCCCACATTGCCCAATGGTTACAAGCCACGTGGCTTCTCCTGGAGCCTTCGATCAAAAAATCTTGTACAATCCAATGGTTGTCCAATTTTTGGCTAAAAAAATTTGAAAATATATCAAAAAAAAATTTAAAAAAAAATCAACAAATTTTGGAAATTTTTTCTATACATACCTACCAATATTATTCACTTTCCACACCAAATTTAATTTCAAAATTTTATCCGAAAATGTTATCTTGATTTTTAGGTGAGAATTTTACGATAAATATTAACATTTGGGAATCGAAAATCTTATCAATGGTTTAAGTATAAAAAATAAAAAATAATTTTAAATGAATAGTAATTGCCTTAGACTTAGCCCTCATGGGTGGAACCACAAATAGCAAGGCTGATACTATTCATGTGAATAGTGACAGCCCTTGCTTGCCCTTGCCCTAGACTTAGCCCTTATGGGTGGAGATGCTCTAAGGGCTACGGTGTAGCCCAGCGTGGTTTTTTAAGAAAAAAAATATAAAACCTATATATTTAACTTGTTTTCAATATTAGCCCAGTATATATTAACTTATTAAAGCCCAAAAAAGTCCAATTTTTTATATAATTTTAGTTGGAGGGCAGCAATAAAAATACACATTAAAATAGGTTCACTATCAGTTATGTTATTGAACATATTTTCATTTTGATCATATGCGTTTTTCAGTTGCATTTAATATGTTTTTGTTTTTTGTTTTTTGTTTTTGATAAAGAGTGATAGTATTTTATTGATAAGAGTAACATAAACAAGTACAAAGCCACTATGGTGTTAAACCTTATTTGGTTTATGTTAAAGCTTATTGAAAATTAGTCTATGGAGCTATGAACTAGCGTGGTTTATATGTTTTAATGTTTACTTTTATTTCTAGAAAATCTATAGAAATTATAAGTATCAAAAAAAAAAAATCAATAAACTTTAAGCTAATAACTTTAGCTAGCCCACCAATTGAAAAATTCCTGATTCTGCGTGGATTAAACTTTTGATCAAGTGAGAGAGGGAGGATTCGAAAATGCGACAAATGACTGAGAATCCTTCCCTCTCCAAAACAAGGATCATTATGAGTATGCAATAATATTCGTAATGAATACAAGAAGCCATGATTTGCCACAACAAAGGCCTCTTGTGAAAATATAATTCAACATATCTGACATATTATTAGCAATCTAGCAGCTGATTTAAATTACAAACCAAGAACCTGCCCAGAATCACAACACAATCCCATTAACAAAAGCACACAAATAAAGTTCACAACACATACTGACAGACTGATACTACAAACAAATTACATTGACAGACTTACCTTCCTCCTCCTTTATATATATATATATATATATATATATATATATATATATATATCTCTAATGCAAAGATACGGCAGCAAATAAAGAACGTAAACCTAAATTTACCGCAAATGTTTCATACCATGCCTAGGTGGGAGAAGGGAAGGTAGAATTGAGAAACTCTTCATCCTCAATGAAGATTTGCAAATTCTTGGACTTCATCAAAAAATCAACTGCTTCCTCATTAAATTCTAGCACAAAGGCCAACTTGATCAGCTCAGAAAGTGCAGGGATATGATCAGTGTGCTCCCACAAGACACCTTCAGATATTACTTGAGAGAAATATGTGGCAAACTCAATGATACTTTTATGTCCTCCAGACCTGTCAATTTTCTGAGTGAAAAATTTGGACATCTCTCTGTCCCATCTTATCTTGCGGCTTGCTCTCACATTCAAAGTCTCCCCAGAAGACAATGGTAAGTTATAGTTTACAGTGATCGGTTCGGTTGTCTCTACGACAGCGAGATTGAGAAGACCTTGGACAGCTTTTTGCCTCTTCCCTGCTTCCATTTCATTGGGAGGACAAGCTAGAAAACCAAGAATCAGCTTGAGCAGCTCTTTCCCGATCAATTTCTCCGTTGGAATTACCTGTTCATCAACACCATTTTCTACGGACAGTTCTTCCTTCTGTACAGATTCAGAAATAGCTCGAACACCAATTTTCCTATACATTTCAAGCAATGTAGTCCGTGGCAAGTCAGGCAAGCTTGGCTGAGGATACCAAACAAATAAGGGGTGAGTAGAAGATTTTTCAAAAAGATCCTTAAGTTGAAGGTCATCAGGAAGGAAAACGTCGCACTTGTTTAACAACAAGATTTCATCTGAGCCTGAAGTAACAGGTACTTTCACCAAGGCCTCAGAAAGAGCTTTCTCTGTTTTTGATTTATTTTCAGGTACTTTGACCGAGGCCTCAGGAAGAGCTTTCTCTGTTTTTAAACTCCGGCTCTTTGAAACATACCCCCAGAACTTGCAACATTGATCATGAGACAATCCAGTTTCAGAACTTTCCCACACCTTCCAGAGCTTGCAGTAGTCATCAATTGATGGACGGGGCTTTACCTTGTAAGCACTGGAGAAGAACCCGAGTAGGTTATGATCAAAGTAATTCTCCAGAACAGTCAACTGCAAGCCAAACAGCTCATCCTTGTCATACAAAACACACTCTTCTGGATTAACCCACTGTCCATTCTGATTTCCCTTTTGAATCCAGATCCTTTTGTCAGCCTTGCTATTTGGCTCCCATTTAAACTCACTCAAGTAACTGTATACTCGAACAAAAGTGGACAATTCATCATGAAGAGCAAGCTGGCTGGCAAGCAAAGGACATCCTTTGTCCACTTCAACAATCACCCCTATTTCAGAGAGCTCTTTTCTGTATGTTGTAATTTTAGAACCATAAAACTCTTCATCAATGAAAGGCCCATCAGTCTGCTTTAGATACTTATCAAACTCAGAATCAAACAACAAGCACTTGCTTGGAGGCTCGTAACCATCATGAGCCTTCAGCCATGGCTGAGAAACTTTCTTCGTGAACACATCAGGAAAGGAGTAATCTTTCTCCTCCAATAAAATATGTATGCAGTCCAGCAAAGCAAGTGCATTTTCTCGAGAAATGCTCCTCGGATTCTGGGGAAGATATAGACAAGAAGGCACAAACTTGACCCCGTCCTTGAATTCCACAACGACCCCCAAGCTCTTCAGCTCTTGCTTATATTCATGAATGTTCTTGCCATAACAAGTGTCAGAATCGTCAATAAAAGGGAGACGGCAAATGGGAGAGAGAGATTCCCAATCAGAACAAAACAGAATGCACTCTCTTGGAGATCTATAATCACCAAGGCGAGTACGCAGCCACTTTTCTTTGCAAATGCAGCTCTTAAGATCTGCAGGAAATTTAAAAGGAGTTCCCTCCAGCTTTCTGTAACAGGACAGAAATGCTTCTACATTTTCTTTGGTGATGGAAGCCTGCCGGAAATGGTGAGCAAATACTTTTGCAGCCTCTTCAAAATCAACGACCACCCCTATCTTTCTCAACTCATCTCTGAAGGAAAAGATTATGTCTCCATACAAATTATGATCAATTAATGGGACACCACTAAAGACCTGAAGAAGGCAACCCCATTCAGGGTGAAACAAGAGACATTCACTTGGAGACTTGTAACCATTATTTGTCTTCAGGCATTTTTTTCCTCTCAGTGCTTCGACAATCTTATTGGATGAATTTGAAATGTGCATAATTTGCAGCATTAGTAGAACAGCCTCAGGTGCTAGAGAAGTTAAGCATGACGGTGACTTTAGGTGGTCGGCAACAAGCTGGTAATTTTTGTTGAACGAGACAACCACACCAAGCAACTCAAGTTCTGTTTTGAAATCAAGGATTTCTTCACCGTATACCTCCCGATCAATGAAGGGAATGTCACTAATTTTGGATGCAAGTATCCACTCTTGGTCAAACAAGACAGATCCATCTGGAGACCTGTAACCATGAGATTCTGTTTTAAGCCATTGTCCTTTTCTGATACTGCGGATGAAATCGTCTGGGGGAAGACATTTGTCCCTCAAAAGCTTGATAAAATGTAGTATCGAAAGTACGTTCCCTCTAGGTAAAGTGGACGAAGCTGCCAGAGACATAAGATGCTTCCCAATAAACTCACATGCTTCTCCAAATTCAAACATCACTCCAATTGTTTTCAGCTCCTCCTTGTAACCATCAATTCTCTCACCATAATAATTCTTATCAACCAATGGGATGTCAACAAAAACGGATCCATTCTGCAAAATGTTTCCCCGTGATGGGGTAAGTACAAATGACTCCGAAGGTGGCCTGCACACAGAAAATCCATTCAAAGTAACTTTCAACCAACTACCTTCCTTTATACATTTCAAGAACTTCTCCGGGATGTGAACCCTTTGATATCTCAGATGGCGAATCCAGTCCAAAAGCAAGAATACCTTTTCTATACTAAGTGTTGCAGATAGAGCTGGAAGACAGGCATTGGGAGCAGAAATATAAGGGACATCCGAAGCTCCAGCATGATCTTTGAGGAACTCAAGGAGCTGCTTCTGTTCTGTAATTTGACCTGCAAAGCGGCCTGGATTCATGTAATCTTCTCCTAACTGAACAAAGCCGTCTTCTTTCCACAGATTCGAATCAGTAAACCCCGCCCATTTGCTTTCGTTGGCAGGGACAATAACTCCTCTCCTTTGTCTGATGACGTCCCCGTAGTTATCCACGAGTGGCATCTTACCACATAAATCAACAATTTCAAGATCAGAGATATAGCTCTTGCAGAATGAATGATACAGAAAGTGGGCATATGCAATAGCAGGTTTCCGTTCAATACCATTAGACTTATAGAGGCAAACTGCATATTCATGTACATTTACAGCTGCAACCTTCATTTCTTCCGCAAGCCATTTCACCAACTTGTCCTTGTTAGAACATAACTGGATAGCTTCCTGGGTTCTTTTCGGCATAAAAAGAAGACTTGCCGCAGATATAAATTCCCTGTTCCAGTCAATCAGCCATGAGACATGACAAGAATGACGGGATAGGCAAACGTTCTTTTTACCAGTCTGCATTGAGCTCAAGCTGCACAAAGATACATCCTCATCAAGATCCACATATTTTATCAGTGGTATGTTCTTGATGTTGGTGCAGAGAAATTTGGGCCACCAATTATCAGCAATAAACAGTAGAAGTTCCAAGTAGACATCTTCTGACACTCCAACTACCAGATTGGAACTCTGAATGCATTTAGCATACCATTCATCATCCACTGGTTCAACTCCAAGGAAACTCAGAATGTGATCATACTCCTCTTGGTCAAATGAATGACACAAAACATATTTTCCATGGGAAGAGAGATTCGGCAAGCTTACCCCTACTTCCCTGGCCTCTATCAAAATATTCCAAAAATCAGGCAATAACCTACCCACTTCACAAGGTTTGTGGAAGAACTTCTGCTCCTTGTGCGGCTCACATGGTACAATGTCTTTCTCAACCAGCTGTGCTTTGATTGACTCCCTCACAACATTCAATTCATCATATCTAGAGTCCTGGACAGGCAAGAACCTGAAAAAAGGAGGCAAACTAGATACTGGTGCATCTTCTATAGTTTTCACGAGAGAGAGAAATGCATTAATAAATGCAGAGGGCACACAGTTCAGAATTCCTTGATTCCACTTCTTGTCCAATAGAATATTTTCTCTTGATGATGCTAAAAGAAAATCTGCCTGAATTATGAAGGGCAAATTTGTAAACATTTCAGTGGGAAGGAATGCATAGACCCCGGGTGAGCTTGTTCCTCTATTAAGGCGTTCTCCATATGGAAATGCTAGCGTGATCACCCACTCATCTACCTCCATTCTCTTCTCATCTCTGCATTCTTGCTTGACAGGAAACTTCTGCTTCCACATATAATAGCTGCATTCAGTTTCCAACTCATTACCATTTTCTTCTGCAGAGAGATGGAGCGTGTAGGAATCAGCATCAATGTTCTTCCGCGTCACAAAATCAGTCTCACTTGATATTGATATCGCGGTTACAGTGTTGAGCCTTGGATCCTCATTATCTTCCCTAACCGAGAGCCGCTTAATCTTTGCAAGAAACAAGAGAACTTCAGGATGCATGCTTGAGAGCTGCTGCTTCACAGGTTTGACCTTGTCAGGCTTTAGAGGCAAGATCAGTGTTGTGGTTGGAAGGGCAGAACCAGAACCATATATCTCTGTTATGTCAGATAGAGTCGGGCTTTCCTCAACCCATTCTGGAACTATGTACCCAAGATCGCAATGCATACAAGGCTCTTCATTGAACCTTATTTGATAACCATTACTAAAAATGTAAGGCTGAGCTGTGATCAGAAACACGCTCTTGAAACCAATTCCTGCAGATAGAAGATTCAAACTTTACTCCCTTATAACTCACATCATTGCTTCAAATAGAACACCCATATATCTTTCACCTAAGAATAATAGTTGACCTTTTAAATGGAAAACTGACTTAACCCTCTTAATTAAAGGATCCAGACAATTATGGGTATTTCATAATCATATGCACTTGTGAGGTGAGTTTAACAGATTCCTTAATCTACTAAAATCACTAAATTATTGCGTATCTCTCCAGTCATGGGAAATGTAAACCAATGGATTTATTGTCTGATCTCTATGTCAAGATTGGTAGGTAATACAAGCTTTCCTTATGACCAATATTCTTGGAGAAGCTATATAACATATGCCTGTTTCTGGAGTCAAAATAAAGCTTAACCAAGCATGTTGAGAAGGTAGATTTTGAGTAAAGTCACCAAATTTTGTGAAGCTCCATACATTTTTGGAAGGCCTAAAGCTATAAAAAAAAAAATCAGCAGTGACATTAACTATTGACACGCTAGATCACAAGGTACTGATGTACACATACCTTTCTCCCCAATATAGCCCTGATTCCGGTTGCCTTTCTTTGTCGACCGTCCAATACCGCAAATAGACTCTATGTTTGTAGGAGAAAATCCCTTCTCATTATTGAAAACAAGCAATGTGGCAGGAGCCCCTGTGCCGGTTATATCCCGGGACGTTAAGACAAACTCAAGTGATGGATCAACCCCCTCTGAGTACTGATTATCTTCTGCATTCTGTAAAGTAAATTTAACCATTATTTGTTGTTTGAATCAACTTGAATTAACCATATAAGAAACAAAACTACGATTGGCAACTGTATATAGTTGCTTTTAATCAAGGATATCACCCAATGATCTGGATTAAGCTTCACATACAAATACAGTACTATCACATAACTCTAGTAACTTGAATCAATCAAAACATTGAGAAATTGAATACCATCTTAATCAATGTAACCTTTTAAAAGTTCATCTTTACCAAATTAAAAGTTTAAAATTAACCCTTCAAATGCGTTCTCCAGCACACTAATACCTACATGCATGCGCATATAAACACACATATATTCCTTAATTTCTCTTCAAAAAGCATTTAGTTTTCAATTGAAGAAGGGGATGACCAAGTAATGAAACAGAAATCATGGAGATCAGAGTTCCATAACCTTGTTATGTACTGAACTTCAACACCAAACAAAACCCATCAAGGGGATTTAGTATTTTTTCAGTGTAAGGTCTATACATGCATACATACGCACATATATGATATATATATACATGTAGGAATGTGAATGCAAACCTGGATGAGTTCCATGAGAAAGTGGACATCTTTAGAATAGAGCTCAGCAGAGAGATGCTCGACAGCGTGGTGAAGATCTTCAGATAAAGGGTTGAGTTCCCCTCCAATGGAGAACTTTTTCATGCGTATTTCTTCTATGTGCTCTCTCGGTGTCGCCATTTTCCGTACGGTCACAAACCCAAAGGCACAACCTTTACAGAGAAACAGAGAGCAAGCAGAGAGAGAATAAACAGAGAGAGAAAGCAGAGAGTAAACAGAGAGTCAGAAATGAGGGAGGGAAATGAACACAAACTAAAATGACAAATGACACTAAACCAAGGTTACATGTTATGAAAATATGAAGAGACAGTGGTGAGGAAAATGCGGAGGAAGCTTTCTTTTTTGCTTTAAATTCTATTTAATCTATATATATAAAGCAAAAGGCAGAGAATGGTGAAACATTCAAAATACCAGAAAATGCCCTTGATTAATACAAACATTAAGAATTGAAATTATTAATTAAATGAGGATAATATGGTAAATTCACAATTTTTCGTATTAAAAAAATTAAAATTAAAAGAAAATTCAGATAATGGGTCCTATTTTTATAGAACACAAATATCCATTATCTTTTTTAATTCTAAAATAAATTTAAATTTTTTAAAAAAAAAACCTCTCGCATGCGCGGAAGCGCGTGCAGAGAGGCTAGTTACTATTATAAGTCTATTGTATTAGTTTTTATTTCTTTTTTATTGGATGTTCTTTAAAAATGTTCTCTTAAATAGTAGTATAATAAATAAGATAAATTATATTTTATTTACCAATATAATAAACAAATAGAGCTCGTTTGGGAATGATTTTGGATAACTCAATAATCACTTCTATGAATAATCACTTCAGGTAGTTTTAAATAATTTTAGGAGTTCTTAGATCTAGGTCCAAAACGATTAGCTGGTATTGGATTTAGTCCATACGTTTTTAGTTTTAGATGTAGGTCCTTTGACTTTATTTATTTTTTTTTTTGTGTCGATTTTACCCTTTGAGGTAAATAAGAAAAACATATTGAAAATCTATATTTTAATGCATAATTTCCTTGTAATTGAATTTTGAATTCTTTCCTTGATAATATTTACCTAATATATACCATTTAATCAATAAAAGTAAGACCCACAGATTATACCTATGCGATGGACAATAGGACAATATATCTATACCATGGGATAATATATCTACATCATAGACTGAACAAACCACAAAACATCTTACCTATAAGTAAGGTGAAAAAATAAACAAGCAGAATATTAAATTACCTATAACTTAGGTGCATAAAAACATAAAGTCGGACAATATATGCTACCTATATCTCTGGTACATAAACAAGATAAGTGGTAAAACGTATGTTACCTATAACTTAGATTCATAAACAAAAAGGCAAAAAAGTGTGGTACCTATATCTCATGTATGTAAAAACACAAGTCAATTAATAACTTTTTTTTTTATTAAAGGAATATGTTACTTATAATTTATATATATATATATATATGAAGAAAAATATATCAAAAACATGTATTACCTATATCTCAGGTATACTATACTTAAAAGAACAATTATAAAGAACAAAATGAATGAACCTGATTCAAAGTTGAGCATATATTTAACATAAAATAATAATAATAATAAAAGAAGAAGAATAAGAAGAATAAAAACATAGCAAATGGATATTAAACCATGCTTCAGCGGTTATTTGTGTCTTGGGATGAACCCCAACTCTGAATCTCCATTATTTTCTCATCTATTTTAACGAGTGTTTGGCTTCCCATGAGCACTAAACTCACTCCATTATTTCTTTCTTATGTCAATGTACAACATTTAAAAAAGAAAAAAAAAAGTATTCCTAATTAGGTGCTTTACTTACCATAAATTTAGTAATTTATTATAAAACCACCATAAAAATTTGTTGCAATTAATAACTTCATCATTTCTTACGTTTTATGTGCTCAAGGGTAAATTGGATAAGGAAAGAAATATAATATTGGCTAATTATCTCATTAAGGTAAGTAATCTAAGATAATGGGCAATATTGGAACAAAAAATAATTTTAAAAATATAAAAATCAAAAGATTACATCATACAATACTTAAAAAGGAATGTAATACTATGTGGCACAAAAGTCAAAGAACTTGTATCAAAGTCACCAAATCTAAGAATTAAACCCAACTCGTGGATGGAAATTTAGATCTATATCAACTTTTCTAATAATTTTATAAAGAAACACTAAGACTTGTTAAGGAAGTAAATGACAATGCAAACAGTACAGAGGAGGAACTTGTCAATTAAGGAATAGAAAAAGTGAAAAGACAAAAGAAAACAAACCGAACATTATTGAAATGAAGAGTAGTGCGTAGAGAGAGAGTGAGAGAGTGACTAGGAAAAACATGTACGAAAAGCAACAATGTTAATGAGATTTGTACGAAAAGCAAGACTTTGGTCTTTGAGAATCTAACAAACACCTTTCGTCAACTTTGCATTTTTTATCCAAAGCCAAACGACAAAATGGAAAGAATTTGGTTCTAGGTCTCTTCTTACGTTCGCAGTCTATTTCAAACTAGTTTCAGAGCTAAACAGAAGGCTTACTTTTCTCCTCTCTTCTCAGACAGTCTCCTCCACTAGTTTCAGAAGAAGCGTGGGTAATTTTCGTCCTTGCAACTTTATGTTATTGTTTTCTTGCATTTTTCACCCCAACCACCCAATTAAAAACAATAACACGAGTAACAATATTATTGGTGGTAAATATGACACAAGTCAGGACGTACCCAAGTACGTATAGGGGTGGTTGCGGTTCGGTAACCGCGAATTTTTACTCAAACCGCAAACCGACCGACTATTTGCGGTTTGGTGATTTTTGAAACCGCAAACCGACCGCGTTTTGCGGTTTAAAACCGCAAATTCTCAAGCATTCACAAAAATATAAATTTACAACCTAAATAAATAAATACACAACCTCAATTTCTCAAGCATATATAAATTCACAATCGATTCCAATTCTCAAGCATTCACAACCTAAGAAAATTAAAGTTACAATTCCAAACATTCCAATTAAAGTTAAACTTCTCAAGCATTCCAATTCCAAATCCTTTAAATTTACAAACCAAAAGCAAAATGAATTAAAGTTACAACCAAAAAGAAAAATCCAATTCACAGTTAATTAAAGTTACAAACTAAAAGGAAAAATGCAATACACCAATGTTACAAACTCAAGTGTTGGTGGTGAGTGGATTTGAAGAACCCCTTTGTGTTGTTTGAGCACCAATGCTATCTACAAATAAAACAACATAGTTTAGTACATTTTATTATAAGAAGAAGCATAAATAACATTAGCATAAATACACTAATTACTTACAAGTTGTCATATCTTCCATTTCCTTGTAGAATTCAACCTCATCATCTGTTGGTTCCTTGTAAAAGGAAAATTCGTCCGCTCTAAGCCAATCACTAGTACATACTAATGCCTCTACCATTTTAGGATGCAAAGAGCTTCTAAAAGGATCCACAATCCTCTTGCCTAGGCTAAAAACATTTTCACTAGCAACCGTAGAACTTGGAATTGCAAAGATATCCTTGACAACTTGTGAAAGAATAGGATATCTTGTTTGATTCCCTTTCCACTAATTCAAGAGAAGAGAAGGGTTTACAATTTTACTTAATTATTCATAGAGTATAGCCGTGCGGCTATACTTTGCGGTTTGCGGTAACCGCAAATTTTGAAAATCAAATACCGCAACCGCAACCGTAAATGCGGTTCGGTTCTTAATACCGCGATTGCGGTTCGGTTTACCGCGATTGCGGTTTTATTGCGGTAAAATATCGGTTGGTTTTTGCGGTTTTTCGGTTTTTCGGTTTAAAATGCCACTCCTAAGTACGTAGATGACATGTGACTTGTGAAGGCAGTATTTTTCATTTACTTACTAGTCAATGATCATTTAGTTTTGTGGCTTATAATTTTTTAACACAAGAGCGATAGTCTAAACTACGATATATGATAAGGGGATTTCTTGTAAGACATTTACTTGTCTTAAATCACCTGATATGGTTTTCTATCACATGAGCTTCACGTGAGCTTCTAGAAAATAATGAATTCAACTTGTTAAATTTATCACATGAGCTTCACGTGAACAATCCTTACCAACTCAACCAACCCTCGTTTACCTGCTAAATCCACTTTTGCTAATATATATCACGAAATTCACTATCAAATACATAGGAATAGGAAGGGAGAGTAAGAATATATTCAAGGATGTGAAGTTCGTAGGGCCTTTGGAGAGGATGGTGGTGGTTCAAAGGAGCGTTGTGCCATTAGGGTTACTAATAACAAAGAACTAGGTTTGCCTTCATTTCCAATCCCTTGTACAATTCTGACTCGGTCAACTTTTACACAATTCCTTGCGTCCTTGCGTTTTGAAACACTCCTTCATCTCTCGATCACCTATACAAATTGTAATATAATATCAAACGAAGTGAAAGTAAATTAAATAGCTGTGCGTAAAGTAGGAAACGAAGGTAAACGCATGCCAGAAAACCAAGGAGGAGTATGGGATATGATCTTAACTAACTTTTTTCTTTGAGGGAGGAATAACTCGAAGGAAAATGCTAGGGAGATCACATTTTATATAATACCTCTCAATTTTTTTCTGTTTCCTTTAGGCTTAAGTGAGTCAAGATGGAAAACTAAGTACGATCAAATACTAAATAATTGAAAGTTAGCCTTCAATTCCCTTAGAAATTAATGAGAGGGAGAGCTTGACATACGACCAATTTCAGACAGAGAGATCACAATATATGAAGTAGATTAAAAACTAATTCTATGGAGCAACAGTTAGGGTGCGTGCGTGTTCATGAAAAAAAAACGACGCTAAAAAAGGCGTCGGTGTTCAGGAGAAACGACGGCATTCTATCTAGCATCTGTAGAAAATGCATTCGAATAGAATGTCGTCGATGGCAAAAGAATTGCATGCAATTCAAGAGACGTGGGGATTTTGAAGTTAACATTTTTTTATGAGAGAACATAAACCAGCAACAAGAATGACAATAAAGTAAATATTACATCATAATTTGCAGAATAATTAAATCAAAGCCAGAGTTATGAACTTGCTTGACCTGAAAATGGGTCGGATTCATTTGAAACAAGTTTGGGTTAACTAACTTTGAATGTTGCCAAGTTCGGGTTAATTGGAGTACACACAAACACGCAGGCCCAGCTCGTCCAAAATGACGGACCGAGTTCACCCAAGTCAAACCATCCAAATATTAAACCAACCCGACTCATAATCAGTCCTCACTTCCTCTCCACTATTAGGTAGTTTTTTCTTCTTTGATACAAGCGATAATGGAAAGGGGGATTCAAACTTAGGACATCGGATGCAAAAATAACTGTTGTTAACAACTTGAGCACCCATGTGTAGCAGTCATAAAGAAATTAAGCACTTGGTTTCAAATACTGTACAGCATAAGTGGGACTCGATTTCACTGAATATACCGGTGAGTCCTTTTGGGGTTCCTGTTGTGTAGATTTTACAACGAAACACTTATAAGGGTTAATTACAACAAATGGGGGAATGGAGAACAATGGACAAAACAAAAAAACTTGCATTCAAAAACCAAGCTAAGCTTGACAGAGAAAACCCTAATTCAAGGGACCAAAAAAGATGATTGACATTAAATGATTCTTTCTCTACCTTCAACTTTCAAAAAACGCTCAGAAATCGGTTATTTACCGTTAAATAATAAATTCATCGAGAGCCCTATTGAGGAAGGCTTGAATGCCTGGATCAACTTCCGAGATGGAGCTATGCGGGGGTCGTCTCTATTGGTTTTCCTCCTCCTCGAAGGCCCCCCAATCGCTCCCATGCTTTTAGCAGATGTAGAAGATTTTGTGTTAAAGATCACTGATCCAAATGAAGCGTCAGTTGTTGTGACAAATGATACTGGGCCTTTATGTGATGTATCTTGTGGGTATCCAACAGCTCCATCCTGATGTGGGGGTGGGAATTTCTCACTCTTGCTCTTGGCATTTGCTTGTGTCATCACTCTCCACCTCTGCAAATCAGCAAAGATTTGACTATAAGTTTGCTGAGAACAAGTGTCACTACGGAAACTTAAGGAAGCCACAACTGCCACTGTTTACACACTGATTGTCCTTGTGGTGGTTACTCTTTAAAGTATAGCAATATCAAACAGAGGAGAAATTGTAGCTGATATGTGCATATAATGTTGCTCAACGTAAAATGATGTGATGATTTTGATACCGTCAGATCAACCACTTAGTAGTGAAAGAATTTTGACATGCCCAAAAAGATCATTACCATATTCTACTAATCAAGTGGGGTGCATGCTAAACAAACAAACAAACTTCAAACGTCAGGATCAACTTAGTAGTCAAAACCCAACCCAAAGGCTAAAATCTAGATTCATATACTATAACGAAAATAAAAAAGAACTATCTGTGACACTGAGAAAGGTAAGATCTGTGATTTCAGAACTTTGAAAGAGCCCACATGACATTCCAGAAATAATTAGGTGGGATTTAGGTCTGGGTTCAGGGTTTTCTAATACGAAGGAGTGGGGTGGGTGAGAATGCATATAAATAAGATGTGTGTGTGTGTGTGTGTGCGCGCGAGAGAGAGAGAGAGAGAGAGAGAGAGAAGCTTCACATACATCTAAGTTTCCTGGAATCTCTGCATTAGCTTCTGGAGCTGGAATCGCCCGACCGACTCGTTCACGACCTTTAACTCTTCTGGGACCTTCAGCAGCATTAGGTTTCCCACTTAGACCTCTTTGCCTGAGGACAACAAATATCATCTGTCAAGATGTGCCAAAATGAGTCCAGAAAGCATCAAACATGAAGAAAAGTAAATGAGTAACCTTCTAGCTTCTTCATCTCGTAACTTTACATCCATTTCTTTGGTGGGAGGATATTTTGGCAAACTTGATGGCTCACAAGCAAAAGGCTCCGTAGTGAACAACTGTACCCAGATCACAAAATACCAATTAAACATAACAAAAGAATTTGGCACACCATCACGTCAATTTCTGGTAAAGAACACAGTTGCACTAAGCCCTTGCTAACTCCCAGAGAGTAATATATGTTTCTTTTGACAAGAAATACAACTTTTAAGAAGACTTCTCAGCAGATTGTACACGTCACAGAGCCCTGGAACTAATTAACCATCCTTGCGATTTATTTTGCTTTTCTTTACTTTTTCTTTTGGTAGGAGATCATGTTTTTCTTTCCAAAATATAAAACCCAGCTTCACATTATTGTTTCCTCAGAAAAATTAAAATCAAATAGAGAGCACTTACTTCGCTATTGAGAGCAGTGGTGGCAGTGCCTCGTCCATCAGAATCTACTGATAGAAGAGATTCGATCAAAGGTAGTGAAGAAGCTGGGAAATCCTTGAATGTTTCTGCTACACAACGCTTATATGGCTGCTGTGGCTTAAAAAGTGTTGCATTTGGCAATTTATATTTTTTCCAATATTCCTCAGATGGGGAGCCACATAACTTAAATATCTTGTGCAGTTGCTCAACCTAAACAGGAAAATAATTCAAAAGGTGTTTGTCAAACTGAAAATCATAGATTGAGCAGAAAATAATAGCAATGTTGCAAGAAGATTAAGAAACTGGACTCCAAAACGTATACAGAGACGAGAACAACATCTCACAAGAATTGCTGTATTTTACTTGTAGACTCACAAGTAGAAGTGGACCAAATGAAGACACAAAATTGTTTCAAAAGAGTGCAGTAGTAGATCATTATTCAAGAATCGGGAACAATTGAATAACTGGAACAGAACTTTCAAGAACTGATAACCTAATGAGAAGGGCAACTATAAAACAAAGCAATTATAAATACCTCTGTCCGTCCTGGCATAATAGGCTTCCCAGAAAGTAACTCTGCCAAAATGCAGCCAGCGCTCCAAAGGTCAACACCAACTCCGTAGAAAGTGGCCCCAAGAAGAAGTTCAGGTGGGCGGTACCAGAGAGTGACAACTCGACTAGTCATGTGTTGCTTCTGCTCAGGACCAAAAAATGTAGCCAGTCCAAAATCAGCTATTTTTAAAATGCCTTCATTGTCAATTAACAGATTGGATCCCTTGATATCACGGTGCAAGACACCATGGTTGTGGCAATGCTCAAGCCCAGATAGCAGCTGTTTCATATAGCACTTGACCTGCCATAGAGAATATCTTGAGAAACAAATCAGCCTTTCAATGTCAAAATTCTATGTATTTGCAATGAAGAGCTGGACAAATCAGATTCAAATGGTGCAGGAAGTCACCTACTACAAGCCTACCAATAAAGATGCTAGCTTACTTTCTGTAAGATGCAATTCTAAGCCCATTCATTAATTTTTTCAAGTGCCCATTTAATCCCATATATTATCTAAAATGGTTATCAATTGTTTTGTAACATAAGTGAAATAGTTAATCTTTTGTGAACAAAATTTTGACATAACTACCTCACAGGTGTTTGTTTAATCTATTTTCCTTTCCTTCAGATAAAAGGAAATAAATGAAAAAAAGAGCTTGACTAAACCAAGTATTTGAGCAATGTTGATCTCACTCGAGTTTCGAGTTAACTTAAGCTGCAGATAATGGAATTTTAAATTCAACTTCTTTCTTCCCATGTAATCAAAACAATAAAAAGCTAAAGAAATTCCTTTCTTCCCATCAGCTTCGAAGCAATCCCACCTTTTTATCTACGTTTAATAGAGTGATGTGAGCAAACCAAAATTTTGCTGAATTTACCTACCCCATCATATGACTTGCCCTTTGCATATAAATTAAAAATCTGGAAGCTCAAACTACCAGGTATGGGACCCAATCCAGCCTAGAAAGGAAGGTCCCAGGTAACATCAAAAGCTAAAAACAAGCAAAACAAAAAAGACAACCAGGGCCACATGAATTCAAGAACCAGCGTGGCCAAACAAAGGCGAAGTAGACAACACATCCAAACGCATAAAAACAATCTTTGGAAAGCAGACAGCAAAATCTAGCTCAACTACCATGAACCAAGCTACAATTCATAGAAATCTGACAGTCTACCATTAAACAACAACCCAACCCAAATGAAAATTAGCAAGATAAAGCTTCAATCACTGATAGAAACTAAAACCAAAATGTACCTGAGGCTCAGTGAACTTGACTCCCGAGGAAGCGGCAAGGCCAGAGAGATCGTGCTCCATGTACTCGAAAACCAAGTAGAGGCTGCAAGACATTCTTGAAGTGACCAAGCCTTCAAGTTTAATAACATTGGGATGGTCAAGTTTTCTCAGCACATTGATCTCTCTGGCCATGAATTTCACACTCTCTGGCTCCAAATTATCAAACCTAACCTTCTTTAAAGCCACAATTTTCCCAGTAACCAAGTCTCTTGCTTTATATACATTGCTATAAGTCCCTTGCCCAATCTGAACAAAAAATATATTTTTTCAAAAAACGAAAAGGAATTAGATAAACCCGAAGAGTTAAAGTCATGATTTTGAGCACCTTAGCGAGCTTCTCGAAAGTGTTGGCGCGACGAGGGGTCCAACCCTGGATCGCGTCGCCGGCGACGGCCAAGAGCCACGAAGGCCAACCCTGCTGGTTCGCCGGGAAAGGTTTCCGGCGCTCGATCGCCGGAAAGTCGCCGGTGTGATTCTCCCTCTGCCTCGCTACCGCCTCCTTCCTATCATCCCTGACAGCCTCCACTCCGGAGGCCGCCTCGATACTCCGGCGACGGTGCCCAGCTCCGACGGATCTTCGGCGATCTCCGGCGGCCTCCGTGCCCAAAACGCAACCCATCGTCTCAGCTCCCGAAGCTCCGGCGACGCATTTGGGAATATGTAAACTACTCAGGCGATGGCAGTCCGGCGTCGTTTAACCGCTGACGGTTAGTTTCAAGGCCGTCTATTGTATTGGGATTGTATCTGTCTCTTAGATAAACTCGTCTCGCTTGGCGCCGACGTCGTATCTGGAAATGAAATTGAAACCGCGGCGGGAGGTGGCGGTTTTACAGGTGAGTGGTGTACGGACAAACAAGGAGAAGTAGAGAGCGAGAGAGGGCCAAAGTGGGCGTTTTTGATTCAGTTGGGAATCTATTAGTGATGAGCTTGAGTGTCATCGCAGTGAGAGAGAGAGAGAGGGGGGGAGAGAGAGAGTCTTACTTGTCCCATGGTGTAGAAATTGCGTCATGGTTTTTGGAGTTAATTACGGAAATGCCACGGTGTTGGGGATCTAATTGTCTGCGGATTTACGATTTTTACCACGGGCGAGAGAGAGAGAGAGAGAGAGAGAGAGAGAGAGAGAGAGGCGCAGAGGGAAAAGAGAAACAGAAAGAGAAGATGCTGATTGCTGACATGAATGTAAAAATTGGGAGTTGGGATTGGGACCCCAAAAGTCAAACCAAGAGAAGAAAGCTACTTTTTGACACGGGCTCTAGGGTCAGGGTCAAGTTCCTTTTTTTTTTTTTTTTTGTAACAAAAAATTATACCATCTAACATTTTGACTCCTTGTGTACAATAAGAATCATATAGTTTTTAGTCTTCTAGGATTCCCATTAAAATATCTGTGAAATCATAGTTTTTAGAAAAGTAGATGCATGATTTGATTAGACTATTATGATTAAAATTGAATAATTAACATTTTTATCTTTCGGCCCCTAAATTGTAGTGTGGATAAAGAAAGTATGTACATTCTCCGTCCGACTTCTTATTGGTACTATTTTCATTAACTTTTCTTGTGACGATCATGAATGAAAAGACAAACTTAAGAAAATATGGTATCGTTTAACCATTTGATCACAATTATTATCATTTCATTTTAATCGACCACATTTTGTACAACAATTTGTGATTTGGTTAACTTTTTAATTAAAGAGTGTCAGATACGATCAATGTCTCCAATTATTAAAGTGCATTACAAGGTGGTCGAGAAAAGATGTTATCACTTTTCTTAGTAGACATCCTCATTGTAGGGTATAGATCAACTTATTCCACTAATTTAACTATTATAAGAGAGTAGCTTCGTTACGTCCGAGTCCCAAATTAGAACTTGTTCAAATCCCCACTACTCCACTATCATTTGATTTTAAAACAACTACTTTAGACGCTACCTACAAATTAATCCCACTCCAACCTATTGCATCTTGAACCAAATCTACAAGATTTGTTCTTTCGGTTTTGGAAGGCTGAATTATTTGGTCTAGGGTGAAAGGGATGAGTAGCAAATGAGATTAAACTCAATTCTAACTACCCCACCGAACCTATTAAAAAAGGGTATGGTAGGTTAGATTCTTACATTTATTACAGAAAACCTAGAGAGGGAGCAAAACTTGCAGTTGAATTCAAGTACAAGGCAATGGTGGCAGGCAACAAAGTTTGTTAGTTTGTGTTGATTGTGGAGAAAGAAATTTCAACACAAGAATTTTATTAATTTTCTCATCAACTTTTGTGATTTAGCTAAATGCTCTATCTAATTAACTAATCATGATTAAGCAACACATCAAATGGGTCTTAATATTTCATTAAATAAATAACTATAGAGTCAAAGAAAATGAAGGTCAAGTTTATTGTGCCGTTCTCAAATGGAGAATTGACCTGTCATTGACTCTAAGATTCAAAATTTTATAACATAATAAAATGGCAAACAAAGGACAAAAGTTCTATGCCAAAGGTCTTTCTAGAAACATCAAACATTGCATTCATTGCTCATTGAATTTAAATTTCCTTGCTGCATTTTTGAGTTAGGTAGAATGGCAAATTAATAAAAATAGATGTTGGATGGTAAAGTGACCTCATATCAACTTCATGCATCGGTTGAAGTAATGAGTATGCTCAACAAACCTTGATTCTTTTAAATTTTAATTTAATTTTTCACACACATTGAATGCGTCATGGAGTTCGGACATGAGACCATTAATATGCAAATTAATGTCATTTTTCACTGAACTAGACCCCGTTGATTTATTAATATATATCTATATCATGAAATCTCATATTTAATTATTAACCCCTATTTTGTATTTATCTTATATTTTGTTGAAATAGAGATCTAAACATATATAGTTAGTTATGGGTGTCATTATTGACTTAAGGATCTCAAGAACAAAACAACAAATTATGTAAGGCTCCACTTGTTATAAGTAAAGGTTTAAGTATCACAATTACAATAAGATCGTTCGTATATGTCTTTAGAACATAAATCTCTTCATTGGGCTAGTGCGGTGACATTTTTAAAACCTTAACAAGGGGTCCAATAAAAATGCCCAATTGTTTGGATTTTACATTCTGTTATTTGTAAATTGGCCATTTTATTTTATTTTATTTTAATCAAGATATTGTTTCGAATCAAGTAGGGTGAGAAATTCGAATTTATGACATCTTTCAACGTTGACAAGAGAACGAAAGAGAAGTACCATAATCTTAAGAACATAACAAAATCAGATGTGTATACACCACACATAATTGATAATTCCAAACTTTAATCCAATTGGCCCCATAATCTTAAGATAGATATGGATAGGTTTATAGATGATTTATTTTTCATGTAACTATAATAAATAAATTAAAAAGAAAAGAGAGAAGATTTGATTTGAGTAGAAGCATGTAATGTTGCTGAATCCACAGCTCCTAGCCACAAAGAAGCAGGACAACCAAAACCACTCGAAGTTAAAGAAGCACAAAATTATTGGACAAACGTGTCCACTGTCCATTGGTTTTGCATATGGGGTTCTGTGGATAAAAGAGATCAAATCACCCACTAAAGCTGTCAAGTGATCAAACGCCAGCCAGCATTCTTGTTTATTTGTTGTTTTGTTTCTTGAAGTTTTGAAAAAACAGAAACTTAGGAAGTAGTGAGCAAAAAATGGGAATCTTCTTCTGCTGCTTGGATTCAGATGAGCTTTTGCTGGGGCTGCTGCTGGCTTTGGTGCTTGCTATGGCCTTCTTTATCATGTGCCTGCCTCCTCCTTCGAGGAGAGTGGCTGTCTACCATTGCTCTTGATTAGTTTTCCAAAATGTGCTTTCATTTTGCTAATTAATTCTGCTTAGTGCTTGCTCTTGTATTGTTTTGTCGTTATACCTACTACGCGTACGTGTATGTGTATGCACTCGTATTTGGGATGAGAAGTTTGTAATGGCATCAATCTCTTCTGTATAAAAAGAACTGCGAGATCTGTTTCAGTCTCTTCTGTTTGTAATTGCATTTAGGCATTCAACAATACCAGAATGTAGTTGCCCCACATGGAGGCTTCTCTTTCTTTTTGGGGTTTTGTAACAGCTGTTTACCCTAGCGTGATAGCTCAGGGAGGAGACCGGCACTGTATCCTTTTTTTTTATTATTGTATTTAGTTTAATATGAAGGAACAATGAACAGGTGATAAACTTGGGAACCTAACAGAAGCACATTTCCTTGCCGGAACACAAAAACATATTAGCTGTGCCATTTGCTGTGAGGTGGATTTGTTGGAAGAACATGGGTGCAGAAAATGAAATTTAAGTTCAACATTTTAGCACTACTGGTCAATAAGGACAATAACAACGTCTGCAAAATATTAAGGATGAAAAAACCTGAACTAAACAAAGGAAACCTTATATCCAATTAATCCTTGATGTGAGTATAATTCCCAGCCTCTTGGGATGGGTGGCATATATACTTATAAAATAGTAAATCTACTGGCAGCTGCCGCCAAGCTCTTCTTTTTTGGCTAACCGGAGCAAAGCTTTTCAAGGGCCAAGTTCTCATCCCCACCAACAGCTTCCAAAGTAGTCCTTGCCTGACCTTCAGGGAACCCCATCTCTACAAGTTTTTGTACCTGTACACGAAAACTCAATATATTACCAGATCTCCAATTTTGCAGATTTATCAATAAGTAAATAAACTAAAAATCCGCCAGACTGCTCAGTTTGCTTTCAAAAGAGTTACTCTTTTTATGGTTACTTAAGTTTCAAAATGCATCTATTCTTTCCATAGACATTAAAGTCAAGCATATCAAAGAGAAAGGTAGGATCAGACTGACCTTTTCCTCAATCCCAAGAGACGATTTCTTGGCAAAAGTTTCAGTCCAGTATCGAGCTGTGCCAACAAAGGTCTGGTAATCTTTAAGATACTGCAATATCGACATAAAGGAACTAACTTAGAATGAGAGAAATTTGATAAATAAATACATAAAGGCACCATCAAGGCAAGACTAGCAGCAATCAGTTGTAAGTCTGATACTCTCCAAGTACAGCACATTCACAAAACATAATCTAACATCAATTGAAAGACAAAATTTTTGCAATAGCAGAAGCATTGGATAAAGGACAAAAGCAGGTTTAGACCTGTTGTGCCACCACAGCATCTTGAGGATCATCTGGTTGAGGAGCAGAAAGTAATGCTTGTACAGAAAGAAGTGCTGTTTTCAATGTGAGAGCTGGGCTCCATTGGTCCTTCAAAATATCCAGACAAATTGCTCCACTTTGACTGCTGATATTAGGGTGCCTTCAACAGGTGACATACATACACAATAGAAAATTCTATATTAATGATCCCTATGCATATCATTTCTTCAAGTATACAAATTCATCTGCCCCCCAGATTCTTACACACTGTCACCAGTTTATTTTATCTCTATTTTACAAACTGTTATTACTAAAATTATAAAGTTCAGGAAACAGGGTATACTAAGAACCAAATTATCGACCTCCAAGCCGAATCAAGAAAGTTCCATCAAAGTCCCGATCTTGCAGTCCACGATGATCAAGGACTACTAAATACTTGAATTCAACCCACGGTACATGCAATGGGTTGTCAGTTTACTTCAATCTCAATTGACTACATAAAGACTTAAAAGGAAGAAAATTCTAAATCCCAGAAGTGCTAAAATACTCTTATATGCAATATAATCAAAACTGCTATATATGACAACATCCATAATGCGCCTCATTGTATGGTCAATGAACCAGCAGAGTCGGTTAAAAAAACAAGAGGAAGAGATATGAACATAAATTTTCCCTACCAAACTTTGGTCGTAAACTTCATTTTGGGAGGCTCAAAAGGGTATGCATCTGCAAGAAGAAATCCAACAGTTGACAGCCATGTTAGTAGGAATTTTAACATACTCCTTTCTCATTCTTTACGAATAGACAGCCATGTTAACAAACAACCAGCTAAACTGTTTTTGCATAATAATGCAATCAAAAAGCAAGCACTAAGTCTTATCATGGTGGCCTTTTACCCACTTAACCCCAAATTTGACAGCACTAGACAACACATAACCCCAAATTTGACAGCACTAGACAACACATAAAACTACAAAGTAACTCCCTTTTTTATTTTTTTCTTCTGCTGCAAAGAGCTTCAATTCAAACCCACTATAGACCCCATAACATATTTACAACAATGAACTTTTTCAATGTTAAAGTTTCAATCTTGGCATAACCCCATTCACTTCCGCAGCTTTTCTCAAGAATTAAACATAAAAGAACACCAAAAATACAAGTAAAAAGAGAAAGAACAGCACAATTCTTGACAAGGGAAATTGAATTGAACCTGGCAATGCGATATCGATCTGAAAAGTGCCACCCTCGTAAGGGGTACCAGTTGGGCCAGGAATGGTTCCAATTAAACGGGCAAGACTACCGTCGCCTTTGGGGCTGACTTTGATACCTGAGCGCTCGACGTCTCGGCTGCATTCCTGAAGCTCCTTTTGAACCCTAGCAAAGTCTACCATCTTCAATTGCTTACAGAGAATCTCAGAAAACTCAGGGAGAGATAAAGGCCCAGTTGGAAATGGAGGTAGGAGATGACAGAATAGCGAATAAAGCTCTCGCTTTCTCTCCCTCCCTCTCTCTCTCTCTCTACCGAGCTCTCTCCTCTTTATGAGTGTGTATATATGTGAATATCTCTCTCTCTGATTGATGTTTTTTTGGTTACATTGCTCTTTTTGGGTTTCGAACCTTGATGCTTTACTAATTAGTGAAATAAAGAAAAGGATTGTCATTCTCCCTATAATACTTGTATTATGCACATGTATATGTATTTTTTAATAATTTTTTTATACACATTTTAAAGACTCGATAAAATATATATTTTTTGAAAAGAAAACATACAATACACATATTATATACATACGTACATATTTTCTACTTTTAATACACAAGTTTTTTTTCAAATTTTTTGAATAATACAGACAAAATTCCCTTATTTTTCACATATTATTGAATAAAAATAATATATATTTAAAATTTTAATATATTATATTATAATATTATATAGTGGTCGAGCCAAAATTTTACTGAATAAAACACGTAAGTATTTTATTTGTACTTTTTTCGTTATGTGTTTTACTAACTAGGGTATAAAGTAAACCATGTTGTTAAAGAATTATTTCTGGTAATTATTGTTGGTCTAATAATTTCAACCAATGAAATAGGGGTTCTTTTTTTGGTCCTAATTAAATAGTGGATTTACCAAATAAAAAAATGTGGATTGTTATTATATCATGAAAAATGCTAAATTTGCTTAAAATTCATTGTATAATGAGATAAAAACAATGTATACTATAGAAATGTAACTCAAGCACTTAAGAGTATTTACAATTTCCATATTCTAATTCGTCACTATCTAATATTCCTCGTATAAAGAAAACTACATTGATTTCATTTGTTTTACCATTTTGTTCTCTTAAATGATTTGTGTAACTCATGACCAAATTAGTGAAGTGCAACAATCTACGAAGTCTTTGCCATCCAACTTCCATGTCCTGTGAAAAACCCAACGAAACTAATTAGCTTGGCAACACCGTAGAGGGGTTATGAGTCACATGACCGGACAAAATGCACCAATACTTACCTCAACATAAAATGTTCCAAACTAACTTGGTTTCAAAGAGAAGAGCTTATATGCAACAAGATTAACGCTCTGATTGTATTTCAAGTCTAAATTCTAAATTAAAATGCATTACAATGATAGACTTGAAATATCGCTATAATGACATCCCCCTATAAATAAGTTTTTCTCCTTTCGTAGTTGCTTTGTTTACATCTTTTGTTGTTTGATATTGTTGTTAGATACTTCGCCTTGTATCAAAACCACGTTACTCCCGTAAGAAAAGTAACAAGAAAAAAAAACAGAGTATATTGGATAATGCAGTATACATGTAAATGTGTTCTTCTTCTCATTTATAATTGTAAAATGTAATTACATCATGTCAATGGAATTTTTACAGGGCAAGCATAATTAACTAATACTAAATCTTAGCAAACACCTGTAATTAATCACTAATGACAATGACATCTACACTGGGGTTCCACCCTTCACATACTCAGTAAAGGCCATAGCTACAAGGCCCAACATGGCCAGCCTTCCATTCCACAGCTCAGCATCTGAGGTCATCACCCCTTTTGATTTCGACTCAACACTCACCCCTTTTTCAACAGAGGAACCAAGGAGGCCACAGATAGCAAAATACTGGTGCCAAGGAACAATGGGATATTTGAGCAAATACATCCTGGCCCTTGGATAGTTCCACTGCCAGAGCTGCAACAAATCCCACCATTGCTATCCTGCCGTTGATTCTTTCTGGTGCTGGCCCACTGAATGCAAGCACGTCTGAGAACTTTGGGATAACGACCCGCACTCAAGGAGAAATATGTACATATGTCACATGTAGCTCAACCTGTACATGAACTTTTATATCACTAGCTATTTTGATTAGTTCTTTTGATCAGAATGTGTGGTTTAAATTTGACGTAACTTGACGTGATGATGAGTGAGATGATATTAAATCTTGTGCTTGTTTTAAAAGAAAAGAATTAGTTAGGTACCTTAGGAGAAGGTGGAGGTAAAGGGGAAGGAGCTGGCTGTGAATTTTCTGATGAATTTGTTGCAGTGGTTGGTTGCTCATTCTGACCATCCTGCAATTGACGGATTAAGAAACACATGGTTAGGATCATTATGTACTATAATGCCTCAATAAAGTGGTTTGCTCCGTATTAAGTTATGTAACGCTAGACTAATCAAAGGCGAGAGTGGAGACGTAATTACCTTGGCCATGGAGTTAACCCTCATCTGAGCATGCCTACGCAGACTAATGGGTGCAAAACTAGCAGGAACAAACAATCAGCTGGTTCACTCTGTCATCGTGTTTCTTACTTAAAACGGTGCCAAAAAGGGTACCAATTAATTAAGTAGACAAAATAAATTGATGCACAATTAAGAAGGCAGCAAAAAGTAGGTGTAAGATTGATTTTGAAGGCTTGTGCGTGTGCTTTTGACGGTGGTTGGGGATTGGGGTGGCTTTTTAGTGTGGTGGCCTGAGGCTTTTTAGGTCCAAGTGGGTGGACGCTGAACGGTGCAAAATTTGGCACCACGTCCTCATTCGGCTTCCCAGTCAAAATGGGTGACTTGGGTTCTCTTGTTTGAGTAATTTTTGCCTCTTCCGGGTACATCTATAGAGTGTGTTAACTGGCTTGCATGAGAATGAGAAACAAACGTGGCTTCCTCCCACACCACAATGCACCAAATTATCAAAATGTCTCTCGAATTTCTGCGGACATTCTAGACAAACCATTGAAAATACCATTGACATGTGAAGAGAATGATGAAATCTTTACTTTTCTTTTTACGTGACAAAGAATTTAGGCAAAACCACACAAGTGGTAAACTGGTGGGAAATTTACTATGGCAGAATAACAATTCTATGAGAGTTTCTTGGTAAATTCCAAATCAATGAGAAGAAAGTTGAATAATATATTCTCATTTCTTTAAATGGATTGAGAGTGACATGCGATATCAGAATATAAAATACATGGTTGGAGCGCAGAAGAAGTTTTGGATGAAGTACAAGTCACATAGGCCTCCTCCAAGTCCAAACAAATATTATCTTTGCTTTTGCCTACCATTATTGATGTTTATACCAAATTGTTAATCCTAATAAGATTTGAAGACGTATCTGTGTTTTGTTTTGATCAAGACGTGTTCTTAGGTTAAACTTAACCGAGTCATACAAGAAAGATCTATTCTTTTGGTAGAAATGATAATGAAAAAAGAAAATAAAATTAGAACATCAGATGATTAGAAACACTTACATACTGACATAACACTATTTTACTAATCTTCGACTAATCAAGGTATGTCATACGTTATAATATTTTCACATAATAATCTATAAATAGTCGTAAATAGCAAAATATTGTTACCTCTTTTGATACGTAAGATGAAAGACAAAATTGGAAGTTGACAGGACATGTTAATGTAATAAACTTAATTATGACAGGAAAAAGAGAGCCGCAACTTGAAGTCACAGGGAGCCCCCGGTTTTGGTTTTTGGGTTTGGGTTGGGGTCTGTCTGCAAACAAATTCCATGCCAACAACATTTAAGAAAAAAAGAAAAACCGCAGCCGACCAGTCAGAAAATTCGGGATAAAGCGATATATATTCACGACCCACAGTTTTATTTTCTTTATTTTATTCAAAATTGGGAGGCTAACACCAAATCTTCAATCAATCACTACCCAACATTTATTTACACACGGAAAAGGCAAAAGATGGAAAATACCAGAATTGCAAAGAAGACAGAGGATATTCGAAGAAGAAGAAAGAAGAAGAAACCTGTTGAAGAATAACCCATTAAAAGCTTTTTCATTTGGTTTTTAGCTTCTCTTTTCTGGCTTAGTTTTCTGCAACCAAAGTTTCAGCTTCGTATATCCAGTCTCTTATTGCTTAATTCCCTGGTGCGTAAATGAAGGACTTGAACTTTAGCTTTGATTGCATGCACTTGATCTCTTTTTTGTTTCATGTTGATTTTTTTTAATGGTATATTGCTCTCTATGTGGTTGCCAAGGGAAAAGGAATTGAAATTTGATCATGGTTCTTCTGCTTTTTCTGTATTGTTTTGGTTTCTGCGAAATTTTAATAGTTCAAATGAAAAGAAATGGTTGGTTGTGTTGAGTTCAGCTTAACAAAGGTTTTAGTTTGATCTCGCGCTTTATGTTGAACAGTTGAAGAATCAAACTTTGAGAAAGTTATATATACTTAACAAAAAAACAAATAAGTAGGTATGTGTATATATATCTCCTTCGTTTTTCTAGAATTTTAAGCAACCGATTGGACCCATGTCGAAATTTTAGCTGGAGGGTTGTTGACTTTGTATTCTGCATTAAGCTCCCTGTCTTCCTTTGAATCCTTTCTCTCTGTTAATCGTGTCAAAGAAAGGCCTGAGTTTTAGTACTTATTGGTTGAGAACTTGAGATTAATATTATAATGGCCTTTTGACATTTGTGTTTTGGAGATTCTTCTTTGTTATGGAATTCTCTTCTCCAAGAATCGAAGCTGGCCAAATAGAAATTCCTCCAATGCTAATATTTTGTTGAAAATTTCAAAGGAGATACTTCTTGGAATCGCGGTCATTTGATTGGTTTTTGTTTTACGTTATTCTAGTTCTGTTTTATGTCTAAGTATTTTGTTTTCCATCAGTGGTAACAGTTAATATTAAGTTGGGGAGATTACTATATTTTATTTTGCTTATTTTTGGAAACGATAAGACCAAAGGTCAAAGGATAAAAGAAAGTGAAGTTTTGAATAAGTACTTTTTCCTTTAGGCTGTCAATGACCACTTCATAACAGAGTTGATTATTCCAGGATGCTGCGTTGGTTTCTGGAAAACCATGAACTGCTTTTTTCCCTTTGTTAGCTAGCTGGCTTGAAGAAGGCATAGCTTCCTGCGTATCCTGTCTGAGATCCTGATGTCTGCTTCGGCTCCTTATGATCGGATGGGAGAACTAATTGAGATGCAGATGCTTTTGTAGGGATAGTCTGGTAGCCTCTAGTATAAATGTGGAATTGGAATTAGAATTTTAGAACTCGTTCTTTAGTCGGTGGGAACTGAGGCAAGTAAAGGGCTCTGATAAATGCAATTTGATTCTTATGCATGAATGCACTGAGAAAGAGGGGAAAAAAAAAACCATATAAAAGAAGTGAAGTCCAAATAAAGCACTTCATCTTGAAATTTGTTGAAGATGGGCTTGCCTCAAGTGTCTTCTAGCAGTATTGCTGAGGAAATGGCAGCATCACTGTGCACATTTATGCAACCTCCGCCCAGACTTGCCGGCATGAGCAGCTGTGATTTAAGTGGGATGCATGGAGGAAACCTGGGAAATCACCTGCAGGTGGATTTCACATGCTCTTCTTTTGGAGAGTCCCGAAGGAAATCCATCATGGAGATTCCAAATAAACCAGATTTTTCGAATGCACGTAAAGATGGTAGATCAAACATGCATGCGTTGAAGATTAACACTACGATAGAAAACCACTGGTTAAATCAGAAATGTGGGCAGAATATGCAGACACCTGTTCCTAGGATTGTTGGTTTCGAACCAAGACAATTAGATTCTCCTCTTAATTTTTTTGATGGAAACCAATATTCTTCAAGTGAGGTGACTGTCACAACAGGTGACACAACTGAGGCCACTGGGTCAGCATTCAGGAAGCGGTTATTGTCTCCTTTGAATGGAATGCTTCTCCAGGATCATTTCAATGGTGATTCTCTAGACATTGGGGATGGGGTTCACAAGAGTAGCGCCTGGGGATACAATGATAGTTCTAATGTTCCCACATTACATGAGCATAAGAAGGCTCATATTGGCAACTCCAGTTATTTTAATTCTACGATCTGGTCCGCATCTTGTTCCCCAGAGTGGAAGAGTTCACTGGATCACAACTGCAATGCAAACTCCTCTTCTGTATTTGATGGTCCTTTGCTTGAAAACAAGGAGCCACAATCTCAAAATCAGTTCATATCATCATCTGGACTTGATTACTCTAGAGAAACAATTAAGGTAAGGTCAGAATCGGGGGCTATAGACATATCATCAAGAAAAGTGGCTTTGCCTACACTTTCTTTGTCTCCTCTTGGTCCAAAGTTTCCTGAAAGATTGAAATGTGGAGAATTATGCAGGGATCATACGCCAAAGTTAGATGATAACAATATAACTCTTAAGGACGTAGAACAATCACTTGATGGAACTATCTCAGCCATTTCATCGTCCTGGAAAGAGGAGGCTTTTAGGTTGCTAAGTAACTCATCGCAAGACGTTGATATGCTGCAGAAAAAATTTGACCTTTTTGGGTCTGAGAGTACTACCACTGGGATGGGGCAGCACTGGAGTCAGGATTTGAAATCTAATCCTAAAGGTGTTAAATTAGTACGAACCCCGACTGGACTGCCTGGTAGAAGGTCATTGGTTGGATCGTTTGAGGAATCCCTGTTGTCTGGTCGATTGGTATCTGCAAAGGTTAATCAGGTTTGGATTAATTTCTTCAGTAATGTATATATTGAGCTCCATGTTGTAACAATTTCTGTTATTGATCTTAGTTCCTATTTGAAACTTGGTTTGCAGAGAATTGATGGTTTTCTTGCTGTTCTGAACGTCACTGGAGGGAATTTCTCACCAAAATCACAGAAACTTCCGTTTGCAGTGACCAGTGTAGATGGTGATAACTATTTACTGTATTATTCATCAATAGATCTTGCTAGGAATATGACGCCAAGCAATTATGGAAGCCTAAGGATGAAGCGGAGCTTTAGCATGGATGATTCACGAGCAGACAAGAGCCGTCTGAGAATACCCATGAAAGGCCGCATACAACTGGTAATTAGAATATTAATCAAAATATATATCAAGTACCAGAAAACTTCAAATGGTCTCAGTTCTATCCACAGCAATGCATTGAATTCAGGAACTTTTTTGAATCAACAGGAGTTTTTTATGTTCTTGATGTGCTAGATATGCGATTATTGATAGTTGTTTGTCTAGCTTAGGATGTCTCACTCTTATGTGTTTAAGCTATGGAAATTGATTTCGGGAGAAAAGAATGACGTTGTATGTAGCCGGCAGGAAAGAGAGCATAATTTCTTTCAATCATCATTTTGGATGATGGAATAAGAAGTAACTGTCAGGGAAAAGTTTTTCTACAAAATGCATGATAAGAATATGGATAATGGATGCTCATGCTGTTTAAAAGTTTTTCAATTAATTCCTTGTAGTTGTACATATTCAATAACATCTGGTGGTAGTCAGACCAAGACATGGTTGGTCATACACTCATGAACTGAATTGTGTATGGCAGGTTCTCAGCAACCCAGAAAAGACACCTATTCACACCTTCTTCTGTAACTATGATTTGAGTGACATGCCAGCGGGTACCAAGGTAGTCAGGAAGTAGAGAGAGAAAAATTAATATGTCAGGTCTTACAATTCTTATGCATGATGAATCTTGTTCGTAATTGATACTTGCTTTGTGGAAGTTTGGACCATCTTCACATGGTTTGAATGTGAAGTCAAACCTATCTCGAATGAATCTACACTTATATATGGAATTGGATATGGCTAGGTTTTTCCAACAGGTATCACCAATTATAGGATATAAAATAATTTTCTTTAAGACCTCCATGAATTTTGAAAACATTATAGTCATAAACTTAGGAACTTGTCTTTTGACACTTCTTGACTTCATTGAGTTATTCAGATGTAAGTGCTGCCACATACCTATGTGCAAATATACATTTGAAGGTAATAGATTGTGTGCAAACATACATAGGTAGGAAAAGAAGGAAAAACACAAAGATGCAAGAGCGTGAATGAAATAAGAATTTTAGGTAGCAAAAGGGTTTGAATGGGTTCGAGTTGACTGCTGCTGCTAGGCCTTTTGACATCAACCTATGCTCAGACCGTCTAATAGGAGCCCAACCTGAGTTCATCCTGAGTGTGATCCTTACCTGGAATATCCGAACACAGGATGCCTTAACTAGCATAGCCCCTATATGTTTACATTAATGGTAAGATAAGCTGATAACAAAAATCAGTCATCATTTGTTGAAAATTAAGATCGTTTTGAGATGAGCTTTTGAAGATGTAGCACCCATCTAAATTTACCCTTCATATGAGCTGATTTGAAACGGCTCAAGATGCATGTTTTGTGGCTGAACATGTTAGTGTAGAAATTGAAAAATTCATGCTGCTTGCTTATGCGTAATTTTTCATGGAGCAGAGATGAGGACTTTCTTCTAGCTCAATCTTTGTCTTCTGTAGAATTTTAGATGGATATGTTTGCTTTTGAGGTTTTGCTTTAATTGAGATTCTTATTTATGGTCATTTTCCTTGCACATTCACCTATCAAATACAGACATTTTTGCGCCAAAAGATCACTCTAGCCTCTTCTGAACCAACCTTTAAGGCTGGGAACGGAAAACATACAGATCCTGGTAAAGAAAATGATGCCAAGCCATCTTCGATCCTAGATGCTGCTAATTCTCTGCAGCTTAATGCCAATGATGCAGATTCAAGTGGGCTTAATAATGCCCATACAATTAGATCTTCAAACCAGTGTATAACAGTACTGGGAACTGGAGGCTCTGCGTACACCAATAATGTACTCAATCAATACCATAGAGAGGGAGAATGCATGACGGCCTGTTATCCCGGTGAATCCAATGGTTGTGTATGTGAAAAGATCAGCGAGAAGGACAGCATCACACTGAATAGATGCCATATTAGTGAAAGCAAGTCTGTGTATACCCCTTCAAAGGTTAGCAAGAATACTACTGGTGCTGGCGTTCTGCGTTATGCTCTTCACCTTCGCTTCTTATGCCATTTTCCTAAGAAACGTTCAAGGTCTGTCCAGAGATGCAAGTTAGATTCCTTATCTGGACAAGCGACAAACAGTTTCGACATTGAAGGAGAGCGGCGCTTCTACTTATATAATGATTTGAGGGTCGTGTTCCCTCAACGGCAGACAGATTCGGATGAGGGAAAGGTATATTATACAAAACAGCTTATACGGACCATTAATGTGCCTATTGATTTGCATTATAGATGTTTTTCCATGTCGGTTTGCATATAATGTTCTTGCATGATTCTTATTTGTTGGATGAATTAAATGGAACAACATAGTATGCAACTGTACGTAACAATGGTTCAAACCAAGCCGTCCTTTCTACTCTAATGCTCAACTTGATGCTTCCATCTGATGCCTTCTACGTACTAGAGATCTTAAAACCAGCATTTTCAGTTTGTACTAAATGCTTCCTAGCTAAAAATGCTTTCGATCTCAACTTAAATATGTAGGAAGCTTGTTTCTGTAAACAAAAGCCACAAAAGCATATAACAATCATATTAGGTCGTATGAATTTGAAGGTACCCCATGCACAGATCACGCATAGCCTCGATCCTCACTCTTGTTGAGTTATGCTGCAAAATATTTCCTTGGTTTATGAAATTTGGAATTCAGATTATCAGTTCTTGTGCTTCAGACATATATCTGTAGAATCTAAGTTCTTCCATTTGTTTCTAGGCATCAAATAGTTTTGAGCTCTGTATTGTAAACCAACTATGCCTGTCCTTTTTCATTTTGCAGTTACATGTGGAATATCATTTTCCTTCAGATCCGAAATACTTTGATATCAGCAACTAAAAGGCATAGGACTTATCTGCTTAATAGATAGCATCATCTGTAGCCTCTGTAAATAGTTGTACATTCAATTCCCTCATATTTGGGGCAATTCCCCATTCAATCTGTAAATAACCATGTTTATCAATAACTAGTCGATTAAATATATACTTTTCATACTTTTACTTATTTCATATTTGAAAACTTTGATGGATTTGATGACAGCCTTGGCATTTTAATTCAGCTATTTAGAAATCCTTGCCCCCTTAAGAAGAAAAACTTGTATATCACGGGGATAACATTGTTTTGCTATCTCCAACCAAGTAGCAGTGCTCCTAATGACATGCAAGTGCTTCTCCTTGATAAGACCAAAACTTGGAGTTTTCGTTTGGGACTTGAACTCGGCCACCCCGAGCAGTTTCTTTCAAGGTTGTGGTGCTACTTCCAAGCCATATGTCATCAAATTCAAGCCCTTGCAAATGCTTGTGACGCAATGGCAAGCACATTCTTCCCTGAAATGTAGTAAATTTTAGAAGAAGAATAAAAAGTGAATTTCAATCCAAACGAGTTTGACACGTCATACTCCCCCTCCCCTCTCGTCTCGTCTCCTCTCCAAGGCTCCAATCCAACCACCGAACTCTGTTTCTTGTCCATGTTAAAGGGGTCATGACCTTTAGCAAAAAAACAAATTCTAATATGCCCAAAGCTTAAGACATCAAAGAATGAGTAAACAATGTATATCTAATTTACGAGCACACCATACTATAATTTGATTTCTACACCTACCATTTGGTATTGAGATTAACTTAAAACTGAGAGCGGCTTCTACCAAAGATGGTAGTTGCTTCCATGCAGAGCCATTCTAGGCAGCTCATCATATACGTAGGATTTCGATTAAGCTGATAGTTGTTGGTACCAGCCATGGTTTAGGATACTGTAAATTTGGTTTTGTATGCCATTTGTGTAATGCGTGCACTTGAGTGAAATCCGCTTGGTTATATGCCACCAGATGCATATGCTATGTCTACTACCACATGGTAAATTGGTTCTGCCACCTCCATTTCGATGAAAGTTAAAAAAGAAGGGGTCTTGTTCTTTGTCTACAAGTAAGAAGTGGTCCAGCTATGAGAAACTAAGCATTCAATAAAAGGGTGGTTAGAAATAATAAATAATAATTAAAATATAGTATTAAAAAAAAGTGCTACAAATGTGTTATGCTTTATCATTTTAGAAGGGTAACATATTCTTTCAAAAATATTGAGCAAAGTTAATAACCTATAAAATTAAAATACATCAAAGGAGTTTAGACTAGTGGAAAATGACATTTATTTGCAGATTAGTGGTCTCAAATTTAAACTCCCATGACACTTTTGTACTTTGTGTGTGAGGAACCTCATCTCCTTATAGTTTAAATTATCGTTTGTATTTATAATAATAAAAAAGAATTAAGAGGCAAGTATTAATTGGACATTACCTTTGGTTTGCTTGGAAATGAAGATTTCGCATCGATAAAAAAGCCTAGCCAGCATAGCTACCTGCCTAGTGCCTTCACAATCTATATATGTTGGATTCTTTAAACAAGCACTGGATATTGCGTGGCAAGCTTTATGGTCTAATATCAATTCAATCTTTTGCTTCCTTCCATATTGGTACATATGTATACCAATAATGCTTAGGGAAACCTACGTGTTAATTGATACCAGATTTATGTGTCTGAAATGCTTGAAAAAAAAAACAGCATCACAGGCTTGAATACTCATCTATATATAACCAATAGTGTTAATAGACACCAGATTTTGAAATAAATGTGTCTGAAATGCTTACAAAAATGATATAACCGGTTAGCGTTTCAACGCTCCTCTGTAACCTCTAACGACTTGGGGGAGGGGGGGAGAAGAAGAGAAGATTGCTTGAAAAGGATGTGAACTTGTAAACCTACATATGAAATGAGTGTACTTACTTTACGCCATGTTTGTTGCGTCCAATGAAGAATGACATCTTGTTCTAGAAATCTTAACTAATATTAATATGGGGCGGATTAGATTTTCCATATTTATTATTCAATATTTGAAGCAATTTATTACTGGACATAATACATTTCGAGTTGCTCCAGTCTCCATATGCAGCATGCCAAACATGACCTTATATAGATACAAGTCATATTGTGTAAGGAGAGTCGAACTTAAAATCTCGAATGGATGATTAAATATTTTCAATCACTTGAGTTACAATCCCATTCTAGCCTTACATAGAAATAATGGAAAAGAGGGGCCACCACAAGCTTGAGGCTTGTAACTTCAGAACAGTGGCATTCAATATGGTTAGGGGGTCGTATGATGGCCCCCTTGGTGCCAGACGTGTCGTGTCGACATCGTTTTACTTGTATGGATTGCAGCTTTTGAGAAAACCCCCATTCTGAAAGCTATCCTCTATCCGGAAGATTGGAAAGTTAGATCAAACTTGCATGAGCTATCCTTTAAAGAAAAAGTTTTGCATGCTTTGGCTATCCAAATCTATGGCACCACTGAATTTTTGAAAGCAGAAACCCTGGCTTTCCAGTAAAGGGTTTGTAGCTTTGTTCTGAATGGGGGGACTAAATTGATGGAAATGTTATGGGCTCACAGTAAATGCCAATGCCATGCATGGTTGAACAAAAGGTGTAAACTTTTGAACTTGGGAAAACAAAAGGATTGAAAAAGAAACTAACCCAATTCAATCTTGACTTAGGGAATTTAATGCAATCCTGATTTTCTGTTTCACTCATTTGGTTTTTAGCTCAGCACTAAGTTAAAAAGAAACAGTAACCATTTGGATGACAGCAACAAAGTAGACAGATGGCTGTAATTTTCAGATGTGAGCAGTTCCAAATTATGTGAATAATGCCACAAGAATTTATGCAAGTGTAAACCAAATTTGACTAACAGAGAAAAGAGTTACCTGACAGACAAGCAAGCACTCGGAACCATTCAAATCAAATGAGTTAAATAAATATAAACTGAGTCCTCCAGTGAGAATTTGAAGCATGTTTTCAAGCAAAATCATCAATTTCTTAATCATGTAATTCGTCACCAACGTTATCCACAAGTGAACCAAAAAAACAAAAACAAAAATTTAGCAATGAGATGTTGTAATGGACTAAGAAATTGAAACCCCATAACTTATTTTGCGGTTGAGTTGACAAGTCACACCAACACCATCACTCACTCTGCACTCTCTAGAGATTCCTCACCATTTCTTTTTCTTCTATAAATGCTCCCCTTAAGTCTTTAACTCCACACACTTCTCTATCTGTTACCCTTTTCTTCAGCTCTTATCATCTCTTCTCTGATTTTTCATCTGGTTTTCTGCAATTGTTCTTCTTCAGAATCAGAAACCCACCTCTGAAACCCCCCAAAGAATTTTCACCATGGCCAGCATTGAAGCCAAGATTCAGCAGAACCCACCTCAGAAAACCCAAAATGTTTTTCTTGGAACCCAGATTTTCATGAGAACTTTCACAATGACTGCTACATTGGCTGCAACTTGGGTGACGGTCACAAACAAGCAGACCGCTCAGATTGTTGGCATAGAATTTGATGCTAGATATAACTATTCCCCTGCCTTCACGTAAGAAGATCAATCAAAGACAACACCAGTTTTTATTTTGTTTTTTCCCATTAAAAAAAAAAAGAACAGATTTTCAGTCATTTTGTTTAGTTAATTTTCCTTTCCTTTTATATATCTTGCAGGTTCTTTGCTTATGCAAATGCTGTCGTAAGTGCCTTTTCTTTGCTGTCCTTGTTCCTTGTTTTCCTTTTCCATCGCAAAGGCTCAAATCCTGCCAACTACTTCATCTTGTTCCTCCACGATTTGGTAAGCTAAGCTTGGTTATTAAAGAGGTCTTAAGTTCAAATCTCTCCATTCGATTCCCCTTTTTGTTTATGTGTCCAATTATTTGTTAGACATTATGAATGATCTCTTTTTTTTTTAATTGTTGACAGATGATGCTGTGCTTGTTGCTTGCTGGATGCTCTGCTGCGACTGCTATAGGGTACGTGGGGAAGTATGGGAACAGCCACTCGGGTTGGGCTCCAATCTGTGATCACTTTGGAAAATTCTGTAAAAGAGGGACCAATTCTATGGTTCTCTCTTACCTGTCTGTCATTTTCTTGCTCATGCTTACCATCAGCTCGGCCACCAAGTCCAGACAGATTCTGGTTTAGATCTTCTAGTTCTGTTCTTCTTGCTGTTGTTGTAGAAGAAGAAGAAGTTTTATTTTCACTGTGTTGTAGAAGTTGACTTGATGAAATGATGTAGATCTTTGTAAAACTTGCAATGAGTTTGCTTCCCCACACCCCACACCCCACAAAACAAAAAACAAAAGCCGAAAACGAAAACAAAAACAAAAACAAAAAATCCTCATGTTGAGCCCTCTTCTGGTGGCAAGAGGCCCATATACGATATGAGACCACCATTTGATTGCATAGATGCATATGGGCTTTAGCATTTATTTACAGGCCACAACCCAAACCTCATTTTATACAAGCAACGACTCAAACGACTCAAAAAAATAATAATCATAAAGAAAAAGAAAAAAGGGTCCCCTGTTTAATCCTCCATTTTGAAAGCAAATCTAAAAACAGAGCTTCTGCTCATGTGTAAGTTGGGAACATTTCAATATGTTTTTCCTGTAAAGAGAACACAGCTTTCACGAACCTTATTTTCTCCAAAGATTCCATTAGATTAGAAGAATAAAGAATTTGAAAATGGGTCACCAAACCCTGAGGCTCATCAATTAAACCTACCACAGGCTGCACAGCTGTTTTATTTCATTCCCCCAACCAGGCACAATCCAACAAAGCAAAAGGTAACATTCTGGTCATCTTCTTCCCCAGAGGCTTATAGCATAAACAGGGAGTTTATTTTTTGAGCGTCTTTATATAATAACACTGCCGCCAACTAAGAAGAACTACAAGTACATAATGTTTAGGTGATTGCCAACACAAAGAGTGCAAAGTTGGACAGCCGATAGGACAAAAGCACATGCTCTTAGAACAAATGCACATGGCTTCATAACAACAAAAACTCCACATATAGATCATCAAATTCATATATCTATGCCCACAAAGTGTAGAAAGACTCGCGTACTTGTTCATTCCTCATTAATAAAATACTATCGCCTTTGTGTAAAAAAAAAATTACCAACTTATATGCAAATCGAATGAACACCCTTCAATTAGAAACCAAACTTGGGACCCAAGAACCAAAAATATTGGTACGCGAAAAATTTATGAGAGGAGGATAAGGTCATGCTGCCGGCCGTGGGGCACACCAGATTATAAGAAACTGTCATTACAGGCGTGGAACAAATTAGAGACGGTATGCAAATAATCCAGAAATAGGGTCAGGCACATGGTTCTGGACCCACCCCTGTTTTATATTATCAAGTGACCTCCAAGTCCAAACTATCAAACTAATCAGATATTATGTAAGAAATGACCTAAATCATATATATTTCTTTTCTTCATGCTTTGACCACAACTAGGAAATTGCGCACAGTGGGAATAAATAAGCAAAATGGAATTCTTACTGGAACAATTTTGAAGCCTTTGATCAGCAAATGAGATTTGGAATTGGCCACAACAATGATAAATGCAATTGAAGACCAATCTAATATTCCATTAATCTTGCATATAGATTGAAGAGAAATTATACAAAGTGATACAACAGTAAATTTCCTGCATCAACTACTTCACAAAAGAAAAGGAAGGAAATGAGAAAAGGTTAATCTGCCTTGTGAAGTCAATATATAGTAAATAAGACTCAATCTTCACTAACTGGGGTTGGCTACCTTGTGAAGTCAATGAAATTGAAAGAGTGTACAACAGAGGTATGAACTCACAATCAGGCAGCAATATAAATTATTGGATTTTGTTGAGAAAATAAAAACACCTATCCAGTTAGGTCACCAAAACTAGATACAATGCAGCTAACAAGATATCATTTTTCTACCATAATAAACAGCAATTATAAACAAGAGGGGAAAAAAAGAAGCCAAATTAACAGTAATCACACCTATTGTACATACTGATCAATGAATCATCCTCATGTACCTATACTCTGATATGTGCCACTTTGGCATGCCTTCTTCCATTGTCAAGATCTGGAAAAAACGCCCCAAATCTTACCACGACCGAGGCTTTCCAAGAGCTTCTTAGACCCCTCTACTTCCATGTCCACAAGTTTCTGCAAATGTAGACATGCACCAGCAGCAACCATTTGCTTCCTACACTTCTTTGAATGAGCAAGGGAGGCTAATAAAGCAACAGGATATTTCTTATCCAAATTCTGGATAGAAGGGTCCAAAAGCTGAACTGAACTCACAATTCCACCTTCATGTTTCTTAAACAACTTTCTATTTCCGGCATATAGAATCAACGTTGACAAGGCCTTTGCAGCCGCTTCTTTCTCTTCAACAGCTTTACCATCCAACATTTTGATCAGAGGGGCAATGCAGCCACACTCACCCATCTCCTTTCTGGTTTTTGAGCAAAACCCAAGTTCATAAGCAGCCTTAGCTGCTGCAATTCTCACCCCTAATATACCACAACTCAACACCCCAACCAGCCTAGCTACAAACCCATTAGAAACCAGAACTTCCGCAATCGGGGAGCACGAAGCTAAGTGCCTCAAAAGCTCAACAGCAACCTCAAGACCACGGGTGTTATTGTTCCAACAAGAGTCCCAGAAATTCCTCAAACACTCAATCCCACCTTCCTTAACAACCAAAAGCTTCAGACTTTCGCTACCAGACAACAAATGGCACAAGCACCCAATTGCATTCTCTTGGGCTAAAGCCGTCCCAGAACTGGCAAGCGCCAAAAGAACACCAACCCCATTTTCCTCCACGAAATTCTCTTGATTCTCAGAAAACCCAGCCAAATTTCTCAACACCCCAGCTGCCGAAGCTTGCGAACCGGGCGTGCCGGCCTGGCAAATGTCCAAAAGCGACGAAACCCCACCTCCAGACCCAATTGCCCGAGCGTTCTCTTTCGAAAAGCTCAGAGCTTGAAGCGCCAAACAAGCCTTTTCCTTACCAAACCCACTTCCCGAATCGAGCACACGCATCAAGTGATTCAGAAGCGACAAACCCTCAGCAATCAAAACGTGCTTGCTGCTCTCCACCATCGAAATTATCGAAATCGCGAAAACGGCGTTTTCTTTGGTCTCGAACGAGCTCGAATCCAGTAGTCGCACGAGCACGGGAACAATCCCCTGCGCCACAGCGATCATCACGTTCTTGTCGTCCTCCTGCAAAATTCCCAAAAGCGATTCCATGGCGGAGTTCCTCGACTCGCCGCTCCCGATTTGGAGCCGAGTCACCAGGTTCCGGCACTCGGCCCGCACGGTCTCTCTCTTGGAGGCTGAGCTGCTTACAGACGAAACGGCGGGGTCGAGGAGGACCCCGCTCTTGATCAAAATCTCGGCGTCGGTGACGTGGCGGTGGAGGCGGGCGAGGATCGAATCGACGTCGCTTTGGGTGCGGAGCTTGCCAGCGGAGAGATTGGGGGTCTGGCATTTCTGGGAGAGCGAAACGGCGTCGGCGAGGGTCTGAGAGACGGAGAGGAGGAGGTGGAGGGAGAGAGGGTGGGAGGTGTAGGTTGGAAAGTCGGCGAAGTCGGTGAGCTGGGCCTGGAGCTCCGAGAGCTTGGCCCGGATTAAGGCCCATTTGCCCTTGAAGTTTTGGATGAATGGGATTTGTTCCACCAGTGAAGAAAGGAGCTGGCTTGAGACTGCCATTGGGTCGGTTTCTGGTTCTTTCATGGCTTTTGGCTTTTGGCTTTTTTGCACAGAGAAAGAAAGAGAGAGAGTGTGTGTTTGGTGTTGCTTTTTAGGGTTTACAGGAGAGAGAGAGAGAGAGAGAGAGAGAGAGAGAGGGCAAGTGTGTGGAAGTGTTGTTGAGTAAAAGAAAAACGACGAAGCGTAGGGAGAGCAGATGCAGGCGGAGAAGAAGAAATAGTAGAGAGAGATGATGATGTGGATTTTGACTGGCGGCTTCGGCGTACACGCAACTACCAGAGCGTGGTTTTCGTGCCTTTAACGGACTTGGATTTGCCTTTACCGTTATTTATTTTCATTATATATGTCCAGTTATTTTATCCCAAAAAAAATATTATGAGTCCACCAAAATTTTATAAAAATCTGTGAACGTTGTAAAATAATCAAGATATGGGAAGAGTTTAATCTACTCTCTTTGATTACTACAACTGATAAAATTCTTTCTAGATCTTCTCTTCAATTCTCTTCACATATTTTCGCTTATTTTTTTATTGAGACTTTTTTTTATAGATAGAAAAAAAATTGTATATCTCCGCTTACTTTTTTATTGAGACTTTCTTTTATAGATGGAGAATTACAATTTTTTTTCCTGATATCTTAATTGTGGGTGTGTGAGAAAAACTTATTCATAACTTCGGGAACAACAAAATTATAGATAAAAATACAACTTTTTGTTCAGGGACAAATTAGAAAAGTAACAAAAAATAAAGATAACAATTAGAACCAACCCCACCATATTTATTCGTTCACTTGAGTAGCGCACTAAAGTAGAAACGTGGAGGGAAGGCCGACGAAACCCGCCGTTTGCTTCACCACCCCGTGTAACACACGTAGATCAAAACCACGTGGACAAGGGACAATTTAGAGTTACAGGTTGGACCGAAAAATAAGATTTTATTAATCGGGACTTGAGCCAAAACGCGGGTCCCGCTCCCTCCGGTGACCGTAAGTGGGACCCAGTTTTCCTTTTTAATTATTATGACTCTCTCAAGTGACAGGTATGACAGCGAAAGTTCCCAAGTCTCCTGGTCTTTCTGCGGACTCAGCCTTAACCTCGCAGCGATCCCTCACCGCCACCGTCACCGTCACAACCACCTCTCGACCGTTGGATTTGTATACGAATCAAAGTCAACGAGGGTCTTGACTGACGGGATTGGTTGGTGACCAAAGATTTTGAGGGATTGCTTTGACATTAAGTATGTGACTTTTCGCCGGGCTAGTGTGGGCATGTACGTGGGTTTGATTGCTTTTGAGCGTGAAAGGACCGCGTCCTCTAAAACTATAGAAAGATACTTTTATACTTCTCTGCCTTTTTTTATTTCTTTGGTTTTTTTTATTTATTTATTAATGGAAATAAATTGGTTTTTCATGCAACCATATGCATGAGTAGCGCGGTCCAATCGCATTCACACAACGGTGACTCGGTCAATAATTCTAGATGCTTTAAGCAAAAAAAGAAAAAGAAAAAGAGAGAAGAATTCTAGAAACTTTTTTTATTTTATTTTTATAGCATGGCCATAAAAGAATGCATGGATGGCAGCCAGTCAATTTCTCTACGTTTAGCTCAGATATATTTTATCAGTTGACCCAATAAAAAGAAAAGCAAAAGAAACTAATATATATATATTTTATAAGTATTATGAAGTGTTCGAGTCAGCTTGCGTGCACCTTGATTAATTGCTACTCGCCGAACTGAGTCTACCACCGACCACCATAAAGCTAATATATATTTTGTTTAGCCAAGTGCATGGAAATTTAAGAGGAACACTGTTATTATTTAAGAGTTTCTTATTCATACACTTAGATATGAATAAATATACGGCAACTAAATACAGAGACTCATGATTCATGTGTAATTTAGACATTGATAAGTGTTGCGTGGACTTTACTTATCATGATTGACATGTTCGAATATATGTGGTAGAGGAATTACATATCAACTTGTTGTAAAGTAAAAAGATAAATAAAGAGAACAAAAGCAATATTGGGAAATTTAAAGTGTATTTTTTTATTTTCATTAAACTCCTTTATATAATTAGTGTTACTTATTGGCGGACCTATTAAGGTGTAAGGAGGTACATATGCATTTTTTCTTGCCAAGAAAGTCTTTGTAGGCGTTACATATTGCTCTTTTGGTGGTGCACTCCAAGTATTTGACGAATTGCCTAAACCAAGTTTTGTTGCGATATTGCGCAATGCCTAATTTTTTTTTTAAAACATCCCGGCTAAAACAACGTTGTTTTAGACCATACATTGAAAAAAATAAAAGAAAGGAGAGCTGGACTATGTTTCGTGGGCTTTAACAAACATTCTAGGGCCTACTTAATAAATGATAAAAGGTTTTAACTTCTAGGGCTTTTAACAAGCTTTTTTTATGTATATTTTTTTTAACAAGGATTAAAACAACAATTGTAGGTTATTTATAGTGTTATTTCTTTCTATAACTTATGAATGACATTGACATTGTTTAAATTATAAGGATATTTAGTTGTCATTTTTTTAAAATAAAGCTTTTAGTCTTTCAAAATTGCACTTCCACTAAAAAAAATTTGAGTCTGCCTTTTCGAAAACATTTAGGCTCGAAATTTTTTTTATATTAAAAAACCTATTAATTATTAAATAGTTACACACTCAGAAAAATGACTTTTGATAAGTAGTGGTACTTCTCTTTCTAATATTTTCTAAAAATTCAAATTCCTCACCCAATCGATAAGAAAAATAATTTCCCCCATTCCACATGACGGTGCACCGAAACAAAAAAAATATCGTTCTCACAGAAATACAGTGATGGATTTGGTAGGCCTAGGTATAATATGAAAAGCAATGAAGACAAATGCACAGGACAAATCCAATGCCCATTATGAGGCAACCAGCCAACCTTGACCCCCGATAAATATCATTGTGAGGTTGGATTTCAATTTAAGCACCAGTAATGCAAGTTGAAGTTGAAGCCAATTTTTGACCAGGGTCGCTTGCCGTCAAGGCCTTTTATTTTCTTTTTCACTTACTTAATATTATTATTATCATTTATGTCTCTCAAAAATATTTTTCTTTAGTACAAAACGATAATCTAAACTACGAGAAATGAGAATTTCTCACACACCAACACAACTATGATGTTATGGGGGATTTTCATTAAGCTAGACCCCCTTGGCCTAAACAATGTTATTTAATAGAAAAATACTTGTCTTATTTCCTGAAAGTATGAGCTGAAAATAAAAGCTTATACTTTTCTGTCAATCACAATTTGACATACATATAGAAATTAATTTTTTATATATGTATTAAATTGTAATTTGCATAAAGTATGAATGGTCCTTCCAAAGAAGGAAACAGTGGCCTAATAGATTAGATATTATCTGGAAACAGAAAATGGGTGTGCTAACAAGAATCAAATCAAGCCAAGACACATCCACAATTCCACGTACACAAGTATTCTTGTTAATGCCTATAGAAGGGAGAAGAAGAACAAAAACCAAATAAAGTTGAATGCAAGTGAGTTTGATGGGACTTCTTGTTGTCGGGCTACTCAGCTTTTTTAAGCAACAAGCTTGGAATCATGCACAGAAATCAGAAATGCCATCTGCTTAGGATCCAGCAATTGAAATGCAAACAAACATGATGCAAGAAAGAACATGCATTTTTTCAAAGTCAAACAGAACAAAAACCAAAGGTTTTGGGTGATTAAATTGGAAAGAATTGACATTATTTTCCTCCCTTTTTGGGTGGGAATATATGGCATGTTGGTTGATCTTGCTATCTTGACAATAGCAAGTGACCTTTGGAATAAATGAGATGGATCATACAAGGAGGTGTGTCACCTCTCATATGGTCAAACCCTAAAAATCCCATCTTTTATATATTCTAAGATCATTTGGGATGAAAGATGTTTTGATTGCTCAATCAAGGTCAAAACAATTTCCTTTTCATAGCATTTTCTTTTGCAGTCATGAGAATGTCAATGGGGAAATTGGAAATACATTGGGTTGGATGGATGGCTACATATGATCAAAGAGATATGACTCAAACAACGTGTATTCAATTTCACCCTCCTTCCTTTAATATCGCTCGTATCAATTCGACATTATGGAATTTGGATCTTTTGATAAAAAAAAAATTAAAGGGCTTATTAATAAGTTGTCTTTTGATATTACTGAAAGTGAAAGGTCAATTGAACAGTGCTGAAGAGATTAAGTGCAAGTTGCTTCAATATATTCTAATTTGAAGAGCTTTTGCACCTTTTGACTCATCAATCTTGAAACTCAGTACTTATCCATGCAGAGCCAGCACCTCAAAACCAGCTCTAATTGCAGCCCATGAAGATCAAATGGATACAATTTGGCGCTCTCTAATTGGAGGGAATATATTCCATATCCTGGGAACTACAACAGGTGACAATTTGATAATCTAGTGTTCACTTTTCAAAATGGCTATAAATAGAGGTTTGGTAACATTGGAGATCACATAGGCAAAAACAGAAGTAATTCAGAGGAAGAGAAGTCTGGTATGAAGGTAAAGAGCCATGTTTGGTAGCCAAGGATGACTTGCCTAATCAAAGAAATGCTGATCATTTAAGTTCGATATAATTAAAGATATGTTCAAGCTTGGAGCTGTATGGTTTCTGGGTTTCTAGCTAGGCAAGTTGTCTTTAGGCTAGTCTGACTGGCTCTTACCTTTCATGCTAGACCTTCATCTCTTCCATGTGTATGCAATTAAGCTCTGCTCATGTGGTTTGGGTTAACAGTGTAGAGGTACATTTCTATCTGCATGTCATTCCAATGTGCAGCTGTTCAGAATATTTATATACATGTATATAATATATGTTTGATATGACAGTAGAACATTAATCTTCTTTTTAGGTCAGTAATAGTAAAAATGTGACCAAATCTTTTATTATATGCTCAGCTGCTTTAAGCAAGATCATTGGTGTTACTTAATACATTCAAAATTCAAATTCGATTACGTGCACAGATAGTACTTATGCGTCGCATCCACAACAAGAGTTCAACTCACGGCTGGCTCTCCGTCATGATAGAAAGTGCAACTACCCCAGTCCCACTTCAAAGGGAGGGCCTCATCTTTTTTTAATAATTCAATTCTAAAAGGGTTACATGTATTTTCTTCATGAAATGATAGACTTTGCACACCTTCTATGTGTGAGAGCTAACAAAACATACATTATACAACACATATCATCCAAACAGATGGCAGCACATATATGACATTGGTTATGCATTCTTTTTATTTATCATTACTTTTCTTAATATAAACGATATTTAAAGGTAGAGAATTGAACTCCGAACCTCGAGTGCAGAGATAAATACTTGTTTTCTTCTTTTTCCCTCAACTTATCAGAACTTTCTCACAAAACAAACAGCAGCAGCCTATCAGATTTTCTTCACCAGCCACTTGTCCAAAAATAAATTTGACATATTGGGCTGTACATTTGGGCCTCTCTCTTTCCTCTCATCCTAGCCCACTTTTGGATGCTATTAGGCTCACTGTGATTATAGCCAGGCAAATTCCACAATGCCAACGATGAAAAAAATTCCAATATGAACTTGAATTCCTGAAATGAAACAATAACGGAAGTCAAAAGTCAGCATTCAAACCGAAAACCCAGAAAATAAAAGCACTGGAAAGAGGTGGGTTGGGATCCAATTCAACCCATTCCAGATAAGGCAGCCATTGTTGGCGAGCTCCAGCTTTCAGCTGAGCTTCGGGGGTTTCAGAGGTCGAAGATGATAACCATTCCGTATTTGACCGCGTTGAGCACCTACTTCAGCTACGGCTTGCTCTTTGCCTTCGGCCAATTGCGAGACTTCTTCAGAAAAATCATTGATTGGTGGCAGTCTGGCGATCTCCAGGTCCCCCATTTCTCTCTCTGCTCTTTATGCGTTTCTCTCATTTCCTTTCTCTATCTTTGTACGGATTAGCTTTGTTTGTTTTATTTTAAAAATGTAATTTTGATTGTTGTAGGGTTACGCGCCGATCTGTTTAGGGCTTGAGGATTTCTACATTCGTCGTTTGTATAATCGAATTCAGGTATTACAAATACAATCTACAAAATTCAATTATTTGTTGTGTAATTGATGTAATTTGAGATTTTTATAATATTTCTGTTTCTTTTTACAAAATCCTTGCTTTCCATATATATTCGTATATGCATATCTGTGTTGCAAGTGTCTTGTAAGAGATTGAGAAGCTAAAATGTTGTGGTTGATAAATCTCTATAGGATTGTTTTGGACGACCAATATCAAGTGCTCCTGATGCTTGGTTTGATGTTGTTGAGCGTTATTCTAATGACAACAATAAGACCCTAAAGTGAGTACTTTGTTATGAAAACACACAGTTCATAGCTTTCTAATTTGTAAACCATTTTCTTTCACTTTTCGTTTTGTTTTTTTGGTGGTGGGTTAATGTGTGTGATTGTATTTGATGCAGACGAACAACGAAGATAAGTAGGTGCCTCAACTTGGGATCATATAATTATTTAGGCTTTGCTGCATCTGATGAATACTGCACACCTCGTGCCATCGAGTCATTGAAGAAGTTTTCCCCAAGTACTTGTAGCAGTCGTGTCGATGGGGGTAATGATTGTTCTTTTAAAATATGTTTCTGGCTATGTGTATCTGGGTATGAACTAAATCAATTGTTCCACCAGGAACTACAACATTGCACAAAGAACTGGAAGAGTGTGTTGCAAACTTTGTTGGAAAACCAGATGCTATGGTAACTGGCATGGGCTATGTGACAAACTCTGCCATCCTACCTGTCCTCATTGGGAAGGTATCTACATGAAGTCATTTACTAGCTTAGAATACTCTTATAGACGTCTCAAGTTCATATATGAACTCTTTTTGGTAATTGCATTTTATCTGCAGGGAGGGCTGATAATTAGCGATTCATTGAACCACAACTCAATTGTGAATGGTGCCCGAGGCTCAGGAGCTACAGTTCGAGTTTTCCAACACAATAGTAAGTTTTATATGGCTCTCATATTTCGAGCATGATTATTCCCTGAAAAGCTCTCTTTGTTCATACAAATCCATTTTCCATCTTTCTTTCAGCTCCTTCGCACTTGGAGAAAGTTTTGAGAGAGCAAATTTCTGAGGGACAACCTAGGACACATAGACCATGGAAGAAGATAATTATCATTGTCGAGGGGATATACAGTATGGAAGGAGAACTCTGCCAGCTTCCAGAGATTGTTGCAATATGTAAGAAATATAAGGTAATACATTTGTTACACTGCTAAATGATCATGTACTTGCTAGAAATGATTTCACTCTAGTCTTTCAAAACAGATTAACTAAGTATCACCGTTTGTTGTTGTTTTCTACTTGTTGCTTTTTACTTGTTGTAGGCATATGTTTACCTGGATGAGGCTCACAGCATTGGAGCAGTTGGAAAAACGGGAAGAGGTGTCTGTGAATTATTAGGGGTTGACACGGCGGATGTAGATATAATGATGGGAACTTTTACAAAATCATTTGGATCATGTGGTGGTTATATAGCTGGATCCAAGGTTGGTACTTCCATTGATTCTGATCATATCAAGAAGCCTTATGATTGAAATTGATTAAGAATATCAGTAGAAGTTAACCAAATTTCCGCCTTATTATCTCCCTCTCATGTATCATTTTCACTTTCAGGAGGTTATACAATATCTTAAATACACTTGCCCAGCTCATCTATACGCAACTTCAGTATCACCTCCAGCTGCTCAACAAATCATATCTGCTATTAAGGTCATTCTTGGAGAGGATGGTACCAGTCGAGGGGCTCAGAAACTTGCACGGATTCGTGAAAACAGCAACTTCTTCAGGTCAGAGCTGCAGAAGATGGGCTTTGAGGTTCTCGGAGACAATGATTCCCCTGTAATGCCCATAATGCTCTACAATCCAGCAAAAATTCCTGCTTTTTCTAGGGAATGTCTGAAGCAAAATGTGAGTTTATTGTTAATTCACATGCCAACCACCCTCATATTCTTATCTTTGATTCATGAAAGCCATTCTAGTGCATTTCTTCGTTTCTATTAGTGTTTTGGCTTTTAGACCAAGTTAGATAATACATCATGTTGGTACAGGTTGCTGTTGTGACAGTTGCATTCCCGGCTACTCCTCTACTTTTGGCCAGAGCACGTATTTGTATATCTGCCTCACACACCAAGGAAGATCTTCTCAGAGCCTTGGAGGTATGTTTCAATTCAACTTAAGAATGTGATGCCTTTTGGAGGACCTGGGACTCTTTACAAAACTATGGTGATATAATTTGGTTTGCAATTTGGCAGGTTATCAGTCGAGTCGGTGATTTGGTGGGTATAAAATACTTCCCTGCTGAGCCCAGTAAGCAGGAGACAAACGCCATCAAATTGGAATAAAGAGTCGACTTCAGGGCTTCAAAATTGTAAATTTGTAAGGCAAAGCAGGTGATCCAATGATCAAAATGTGCCCCAGACATTCTGAGGCTTTCGCTGGAAAACATGAAGCATTCAATTATCTTTAAATCTGTTTCGTGTCTGCGACCTTTTGGAGGGTCTTGTTGTATTTCACTGTGTGATCCTCGATGACATTTTGACGAGTCAGACATACAGATGCAGCTCGCATTGGTTAAATATGTTATCAGTTATGTTTCAAACTCAACTTTCTTGTATATTTTCCGAAGGCGGCAGTTAAGGGACAAAATCCATTCTAATCTGATCCTCATTTTATAATTGCCATCGACCAATGCATTGTCGCTTAAATCTGTTTCGTATCTGTGAATCTTTTGGAGGGTCTTATTGTATTTTGCTCTGTGAGCTCTCATTCATTCAAAATATGTTATCAGCTATGTTTCAAACTTAGAATTCTTGCATGTTTCAAAATCACAGTAATGAAAATTCACAAGGTCTAACCAAACCCTGAAACACGCAATGCAATTATACAAGCAAATTCTTTACATTATGCTGCTTCAGATAATGATACATCAAATACAAATGGCGATAATTTTCCCTAGAAGGAACACAAACTGATAGCAGAATTGAGCTGGAAATGGCCCTAGAACTCATAAGTCCATTCATTATGGAACTTCCCGGATTGTGGCACACAAGGACTTGATCATTGTGGATATATATATATATCTCGGGAAATGCCAGAATAATGAAGCTATATATCTACATATTGGCCTTGCCCTATAAAACTCGCATTTGCTTCCTGAAAATTGTTGAGCAACTAAATGCAACTAGTGAATGCTATATAACTCTACTGCACAACAGCATCATCATATGGAAATCACCTTAACATTGGATTTTGTTTAATTTAAAATCATTCTAATATAGATAGTTGAGATCTGTATCAACGCTGCCACTCTTACCAATTTGTCGCCATAAATACTGAAGATCATAATTCAAATGCAAGAAGGACTGTATCACAACTCCCAATATTAGACATCATCTCTCACAAGTGAATTTATACCTTTTCTCTTGAAAGAGGCGCACAGCTAATGTCACTGCCAAACTCCAACCCCTTTGTTAGGCCAACTCTCATTCATCACATTCAAACCCTGCCCTAACTAGAATGCAGACTTTCCCTGCCAACATCTCAGCAATAACCCTTCAACCCTCCTTAATGAAGGACATTCTAACAACAATGCCTGAACCCTTAGACTCTACATCCCGATCCCAGTCACGTGAAGGATGTATCGGGAGAAAATCCCTTGAGTGACATCCAATCTACAGTTAAATGCCCTAAGAGAACTATGCAAACTCTTTACATCTGATCTCAACTTTCAGGTCTAACAACAACAAACCAAGTTGGACTTCCATCCAAAATTCACCTCCTTGTCTATCTCCACTCTGCCATTAACCTACCAAATAGGTTTACAATTAGAACTCGCAGAAAATACCTCTATACATTGATCAGTTTATCCCCTAGCCAAATTTGGCTTCAAATAAAAGCCACAGACGATTACTGCAAAAACACAGCAGCAAGTGTACTGAATGCTTTGCAGAATGAAAATAGGATACACTAATTTTCTGTATACAACATTATTGATATCAAAACAACCAGAGACGTAATAGATAAATAGCTTAAATTCAACGAAAGACATCTTTAACTCTGGGAAATCATTATATACATTAGATATCGGCTCAAAATTATTCTGCATGCCTGGGTGGAAAGAATGAAGACTGGAAAGGAAAAGACTACAATTGGTCCTTCCTCCAACCAATTCTAGGCTTTTCCCTTGCCCATTCTGTCCTAAAGGCTACAACCAGATAAGAAAAGATAGTTCCTCATCATGGTCTCCCTATGATCAATGAAAAACTACAACTAGTCCAGCATTGTTATAAAAAAGAAAATATGGATTTGCACTCAATTAAAGAAAAGGTAAATAGTGCAATGAAACAAAACCTACTCATCCAAAAATACCACTGAGTTGAGATTTGAGAGCAAAATATAACCAAAAGCTCAAACCAGTTTTACTTTCAGGCATGTATCTTACATTGCCATGGCTGAGGATTTTTTTTCTTCTTCATTTTGGTCTTTCAATCACCAACAGTCACAAAAACAAAAGTCAAGAAAACCCCTTTCCAAGCTTCTGAATTGCACAATACATTTTCCTTCTGGTACCAACTGCATTTATGCCCATATCTTTGAGGTCCTCCAAAGTTAACATGGGCAATACCTCATCATCCACCTCATGAATTTCAAACATCGGGGCATAACGACCTAATCCTAGCCCATTGAGCCAAACCCTAACACCATCTTCCCCACACGTCCCTCTGCCTTCATTCCCATTTCTATCCCCACTAGTCCCTCTACAATTCCAATCCCTTGCATCATTATCCGACGGCCCAGATAGCTCAACACCATCATGGTGGTCCCTACCCTCTGAAACCCTAGTCCTCATGGGTCTCCTACTTCCATGGTAAAGCACATCCCTTTCATTCAAATGCCCATCCACACCCAAATTGTCGGAAGAATGAATTGGGCTCTGGTCTTTCAAAGGAGACTCCGAGTTTTCGACATCAAAAACCCGATACCCATCTTCAACATCCTCACCTCCGCTAAATTTATCATCCCCTTCAGCAGCAGCAGCATCACCACCTTCATCAATCTTGGAAGAGACCCAATTGGATCTGACCCTTTTCGTGTTCGAAGCTCTTTTCTTGGTGTCCTTGACCTTCCAGCTACCAATGGCAACACTATCGAGATTTCCCTCTCTATCTTCGCCGTCTAGGGTTTCTTGGAAGTCGGCACCAGCGCTCAAATTCGTTAAAGGTCGAGTCTTTGAGGACTTATTGGAGTCTTTCCGGTGATCAAGTGGGAGCTTCCATTGCTTGGTGGTGCGTCGCACGTGCGAATCGTACGGCTGGTCTCCTCCGATGTCGCCCAATCGGACGCTGGGCCTTCGCTGTCGCTTCGATCCCACGGTCTCGGATGAACCCAACATGAGTTGTCCGCCGTTGATCTGACCCATCGGTGGTGGTATCTCCGCCATCGAATCCGATTTTATCTTTTTATTTACTCTAATTTTTTGAGAGAGAGAGCCTACTGTTGCCTGGATTGAGTTTCTCTTAAAAGAGACTCAACCCTTCTCTGTGTTTGTTAAGTGAAAACGGGGGAAGAAGCAAAAGCGCTCTTTGGCCTTTTGGATGTAGCGCTTGTGCCAACTGTAGCAATGCCTACAAGAGTGTCCTTTTGGTCGCTTTCTAGAGAGAGAGAGAGACAGTAAATGAAGTGATTGACGAGAGAGATAGAGGAAAGAGGGAAGAGAGAAGAGAAGAAAGGGTTTCAGTGAGTGAATGACTTTGGATTTTGGGGGTTTGGAGAGACAAAGAGAGAGTGTGTGTGGGTGTGGGTGTGTTGTGGTCTAAAGGGGGCTGACACGTGGCTCTCTCTCCACGTTATCATCAGATGGGAATGTCCCCATTGACCACTAGATATCTTTACTCTCTATCAAATCAATATTTATAAATTTTGACCCAAAAAAGAAGATCAAAATCTATAAATGGTGCATGGATGGATTTGTGCTCTGCTCCTTTTTTTGCCAATATGGAGATTTAGATTTAGCCCTCTACATCATTCACTCATCACTTGCATGTTTTTACTTGCATGTTTTTAGCTTTTTAGGTTATCTATCCACTCTCGGATTCCAATTCTGAATGGTAAAGTTCTGTTGGTCCCCCCCCAATTCCAATGAAAGGCAGAGGCGCACCTGCCCCATTCAATTCTCAATGCAAAGATATGTCTCTTCTGTGAAGAGTGCCACATTTTTCCAATTTTTTGTTATATAATTCAAGAAAATAAAAAAAAGTTCGTAAATGATTCATCAAATCATGAAGCTTCACAAGCCATCTAGGATGTTCCTTGACAGTCCCGGAAAGTCAATTTGTTTGTTTCTATCCATCATGATAGGTGCTGACGTACAACAGTTTTTTCCACCAAAAAAACGTACAATAGTTTTGGATCTATTTGATGAAGTTTTTATTTTTTGTTATTTTAATCGAAAGTAAATAATTGATTAAAACAATAGCGAAAATAAAAATAATAATAAAGGAGCAATTAAGGAGGCACAAAAATTTGAAAAAAAATTGAAAGAGGAAATGAGAGAGAATAGGCCCTGCACTTGCAGCTACTTTCCCAATGAAAGCCTGGCTTGAATGCTCCATCATGTCCAAGAAATAAGTTGATGCTGATGATAAATGTTACAGATTTGAAATGCATTTTCCCCATTCATACAAGCACTTTAAATCATGGTAAGAAGCCAATTGGATCAGAATTTAATTTTTTTGGTCAGACTATTGGATCAGAATTCAGGTACAAGAGATTTATAAAATAATAGACCTGTCCTTGTGTCCAAAGAATCATTTGTAAAACCTCATGTGATGAATTCTTGTCAGACACTGCTAATATTTTCCTTTCGGCTATGGAAAATCAAAGTTACGATGAATGCAGGGCCACGAGAAACTTACAACGCTTTCAAAACTCTACATTGAGCAGGCCAGCTGCTGATCTTCCTGATCAATTTTGAGCAGCTTCTCCTTTATACATCCTTAGCTGAAGGGTGACACTAATGGACCAAAAGATTCAGGTACATATTCGCTTAGTTGCTTCGGTGTAAGGAATGGTCCAGTAACCTCAACTTTAAGTGGTTCACACAGTGCAAAGCATACCATGCCGCGGACTATGCTCCAGAGGATACATGGTTGCACTTTTCACATATTTCTGATGGTCAATAGCAGCCTTTCTAAGACTTAGAAAAGATGTAAGCTTTATTTTGACTTGCTTCGTTATAATTGAACACATACGCAGTGGGTGTGCATACCCTGCTCCAATCCTCCTATAGAAATGAACAAACGCGTAATTACCACTTTGAAGTGGAACAATATAATGCAATATGTAAGATTGAAAACCCTCACAATACAATGCAGAACTGAATCAGAATTGTACAGGAAAGATTGAGCATCAGGTGTAGACTAGAGGTTTCCTATATAAATAGCCAGACATGGAGCAGAGCTAGGATTTGATAAGTACCATCACTGTCAACCCTCTTCTCTTACCCCAATTATTAAGTTCTTTCATGGGATGGGATTGTTGGGCTGTGTCAGAAGTTCCTAACTATAAGAACGATATATGAGATTTATAGAGATGTATGACTCAATGTTGGTTGATCTCCAGGTCACTGATAATAGCTACTGCTTCTTTTAAAGAGAGAATCTAATTTTGTGGTTGCTGACTGTATTGCTCAATGGAGCTACAAAAAGTAAATAAATTTTGTAAGTTTACCTCAACAATTTCTCTGATGCAATTCTAGCGGCAGTAACTGCACTACGGTCCGGTACCCATTGCACAACACGGTTTGGATCAGCTCGAATAGGCGAATGAATTTTGATAAGCTTAACAAGAGAAATAAAACTTATCAATAACAAGAAGAAAAATTTAAAATGATCAAGTATAGGTTAACCATTCTTCTCACCACAGTACTATTTTCAAATAGACAAACAAAGGACACTAAAGTTCTGGATTCTTAAAACTTTTTTGAATAATTTCAATTTATTGAAAGGGAAAAAACACATATTTGAAAGAGACAAGGTTTGTTGACTTAACTAAAAAAATTTACCATCTGGAATCCATAGAAGGAGGGTTTCTTCCCCCATACCACCTTCAAGATACAATTACTAATACAGCTTATATATCCAGATTACAGACAAAAAGAGAGCATTAAACACTTACACCCAAACACTCCATCATCTGGTAGTATGCCCTACCATGTAGAGGAGTATGACCTTGTCGAGATTCTGAGAAATATCTAGTCCTGAAAGGATGTTTCAAGATCCTCAATCAGATAAACATTTTAACATAGCGAGGAAATATTTTGTAGGAGAAATTGGCAGCAGGGGCAGAAGGAAATTATTTTTACCATTCTTTATATCCAGGATCTACAGTGAAACCATACATATCTACCGAGTCACATATAGAGAGCGCAAATTCAAGAGCCTTGAGCCCAGTTCCTTTTGCGGCAGAACCAAAGGAAGCACCTAGCAGGAGATATACATGATTTTTTATTGGAAGTTCCTGCGCAAGGCAAAACCAAAAGTTGTAAAAACAAAACAACATTACTGTTTGCAGTTAAATGGATACGCAGCAACAAGAACTTGGTGGAGTGTTAAGTCAAGACAAGTTATTAAAAAACAATGTACAAACCCGAATCATCTGGTTCATAGCATCATGAATTGTTGTTTTGATGATCAAGACTTCCTTCCTTGACTCTGCAAGATTTGTATATTTAGTGTTACTTCTAGTAATATGCAATATTTATAAAGTAAGTGGACCAGTTCTCGTACCATCTAACTCCACAACTTTATCAAGAGCTTTAGCAGATCCCCTGTTAAGAAGCCGAAATGTGCTTTTCTTCCCCACATGATCGGTATAGTTCTGTAGTAGAACAAAAAGGTAAGAAGATTTCTCAAAGTCAAGTAACCATCATTGTTTCTTACTCTTAATATAGAATCAGCTTGACCTGAATTGGTGCACCATTTTCTCTAATAACAGCATCATACCCATCAATCTCCTTCCCAAACCTTGTTTTCAAAAGATCTCCCGAGTTTCCAATTACAGCACATCGGCCAAACATCTGTGGAACATATGGTGGTGTTTCCGGGAGCACCAGTGAAAGTTTTTCCACACATAATGTTTTATTCTTACAGCGGTTGCTGCAATACAGAAATACGCTAAATCAACTACATATTCATCCAATAATTGTCCACTCAAAAATTTGTATCTTGAGCAGTACTCACAGACGATCTCCTTTATTAATCCTATGCCACGCATAATTCTCCCATCCATTTGGTAAGGAATCAATGAACTCCCTGGTCAGTATTGTGGTACTATTCCGCACCTGAGCAATCAACTCACTGAATAACAAATCAATTGTAAAGCATAAAACAAAATCAAACTTGACATTAAAAAGGTACTAAGAAAAAGGAAGAATTGATTTCAACATGCACACTTGCAAGTTTCATTTGATGACAAAGAAATGACAGATCTCAGTTCCTAAGTCGTGCGCATTGCTATGAATGATACATACGTTAGGAGACATGATAGAATACTCACCTGTTCCCATGTAGCAACAGCTTCACAAAGATTAAACTCATACGATAAGCCTTCAAGCTCACCGGTTTTGGCATCTTTCTGTTTACACATAAAATTCAGACAATACATAAGCCTAAAGAAGCAACTTATATTAGTCGACAACTGCAAAATCGCCGAAAGAGATGCCAAGACATTGCAACTTCTGTAGAGTATTGCTTGAAGAGGAATGAATCAATACAAAAAGGGATTTAACAATGTTTCTTTTTATTTTAAAGATTATGGTTATCTTATCCCAACTCATAAACGCAGTTGTTTATAAAATCTCATTTGTAAATTTGGAACATTTCAATGGAGAAAAATTTCACCCATTTAGGAATGGTATCACCGGGAAATTGCATCGTGACTTGACAGTAATCTTTACCAATCGAAGCTTGCAAACCTAATCCATTTGCAGCCTGCATCATAATCATATGAAGCAGGTACGTAAATAAGCAATGTTAGACCACCAGTCACAACATTCGGTATAACAAGTACCAAGACGTATAAATTCTAGATGAATATAACAGGCACAAAATGCCAACATTTCTCACACAGAAAATACTTCAATTAAACATACTTTACTATCCGCTACCACAGCAAAAGCATATAAACTTATGATTATATATGTGTGTGTATATACATATATACTAAAAAAGCAGACATTTCAATTCATAGAAAAAAAAAATCGAAAAATCGAACAAAGGAGAAGGCTCACCACACATTTTTGGAAACCGGTCTGCAGAGATTGCAGTGCTTCCACATCTTCTTCGGTAAGCCGATGCGTCTCATCTATATCACAGAATTCAAATCATACATATAAACATATACATATTCAACATGCGTAGAGAGAGAGAGAGAGAGAGAGAGAGAGAGAGAGAGAGAGAGATGCATACAGAGATCGGAGACGCCAGTGATGTAGATGAGGATGGCGACCAATCCAAACAGTAGAGATACTACGAACGCCAACTGCAAAAGCCTCATCGGCTTCAAGAGATTCAAGCTTCGGCAGCAAAAGCTCTCTTTTGAAAATTGACGATTGGTTTGATTTGCTACCTTCTCCGAGCTCTGGATCTCAGAGACTCATTTCGCTTGCTCTTTGTGCTCTCACCTCTTCCTCCCACTGTTCCGAGTAACAGAAAAACTGGATAAAGAAGACCGCGTAATTGCAATTTTAGCCCACTTAATTTCGACCCAAATTATGGCTGGCCTGATTTCGTCTTAATGAGCCTATGGGCCCTTAAGGCCCAACATTCCAGACAGCCGTCACCCAAATGTATTATTTGGACACCCACCCCTCAATTCAAAAATTTCAGCTGTCTTTATAATTTAGAAATTGAACATTAGAAAATTAAAATAAAATAAAACTTTTTTATTATTAAAAAAAACCCCGACATTGCAGACAGCATAATCACTTAAGTGGATTTGTTGAGCCATTATGCCATCAATAATATTGACTGGACGTTTTAGAAGGTAAATATCATTAGGAATGTCAATTTTCTTCCCATCCCCGTTATTTGTGCGGGGGTCACCTTAATTGGTACGGTCTCTGCCCCGTTTTCCCTTTTAAGTTTATAAATATAAAAATAATCCTAATATGAGTTTCGAATCCCCCGACAAAACATAAATGATAATAGCATCTCCGGTCCCCACCTATTCCGTTGCCATCCCTAAATATCATGCAACAACAGTGCCACAACAGTTTGTTGTTGCAACTTACAAGTTACAAGGATTGCGTGGAACAAAATATAAACCAAGTTTTAGCCAAAAAGAAATTATAAACCAAGCCCCCTAGTGTACAATTCTAGGGCAATTGTCCCCCAATTGCCCATGCCTCCTCAGGTGCAAAGAGATATGGACACCACCCTATTAAATCAGTGTCACCTTCTTTCTTCTTCACCAATAGACAAAAGGGACAAGCCATTCAATGGCCAAGGGGCCTTGCCATGCAGCTTTGCTTCCTGCTGGGCCATGGGTGGAGCCAGGGCCCCATTGGCCACCACCATGGGCCTGCATGCACCGTTCCCCATCGTTGTGCCTAGTTTTGGTTTTGGTCCCTCCCTAATGAGATAGATTATGATTTTATAATAATGACTTTGATTTAAAAAAATAATAATAAGGGTGTTGTCAAACGAATCTTAAAATTAACTGAGTACACTCTACTACCAAACTATTTATTGAATTACTAATTTATTCTAATATAAAATGACCAAAAAAGATAAATTGAATTGTGAAACAAATGTAATATTTTAATAAGTTCACCCTACTCACTATATTTAACCTACAACCATTATCGTCTTTATTATTCCTAGTTTCTCCTAAGGAAATTAATCACATCTCCAAAGATGATGGTCATTAGAGGCAAAGAGGCCCCATTTCCAATAGCAATGATTGTACCAACATACATTAACAAGTAATCCAACGATTCAGCAAAGGAGAAAAGCTTGTAAATATGGTACTATTTTGGTGCCATCCTCCTTGCTCTTGCTTGTATCTTGTTAGTTGCTCGATTTTGGGTCTTTACTTTGCTAGATTTTAAAGAAATTTTCAATTAATTTTAGAGTTCGTTTAACAACACTCAAAAATAACCTCACGTCCTTATCATTTATGGCTTCAATCGACAACGAAAGCAATAGAGTTGTAGCCGTATGGAAGGTCTTTTTTTTTGAAGTAAATGCATGCCTCATCTAGTTGAAGGCTGAGTTTAGTCTTTCTTTGTAAGATTTTGTTTGTGCCAAGCAAACCTGAAACATCAGCAACAAGTGTTTCTTGTCGTTTTTGTGATGCTTCCCGGAAGCACTTGTCAATTGTTGTTTACATTTCTTACACACCATGTTCTAATTTTATTTTTTTTTCCTCATTTTAATTAATTAATAAAATTTAATGAAGAAAGAACCATATAACCTAATTCATATGTAGGTTTCACTTTGCGAATGTGGTCGATAAATATACATGGTCCGTTTAGCATTTCTTTTAATTAATTTTAACAAATCAAATATTCATCTTTTTATTATCTTAGTACGAAGGAGGAAAATGAATTTAAGATATTTTTTTTTATCATTATGAAAGAATAATACTAGTAGACGAATGACTCCTTAGCTTGAGCCCAAGCATTGATATTGATTTCAAAAAAAATAGGGATTAATTAAGTTTTGTCTTGTTGTCCAAGCATCAAGTTGATATATATATATATATATATATAGGTATCCCTCTCTGGTACTATACTATTTCGTATGGTCAAATACCAGTTGAAGGGAAAGTGACACTAACACGAAAGTCGGGGTCATAAGAGTATGTCTAATGTGAGGGCGGGGGGCAAGGGGCTAGGTGATGTTATAGCCCCTCAAGATGGTATTATTCACAAAATTTAATCTCTCAAGTTTTTTGTGGTTCTAGTGGTGGTGAGAGGTTAGGAGCAAATTATAAAAAATAAAAAATAAAAAGTAAAACAGCCCAGGAAGCAACTAGCTATTGCAAATTGGGAAAAAAAAACAAAAACAAAAACAAAACAAAACCCAATTATTTTGCATTGAAAAATCAGCTCTTGGAGCGCCACGTGGCAATGCCTCAGGCCATTGCATTTGAAATTTTTGCGCTTTTGTTTTTCAAAAGCTTACTATGAGATCTACTCTTTCCTAGGTCAGCACTGAGGCTAAACCAGCCTCTTATTTTGCTTTAGGCCGAATTGGACTGAGCCAAACACATACATTAGAAAGTTTTTTTTTTTTTTTTTTTCATTGAGGCCAGATCTGGACCTAGCCCGAGCCAGATAAATCCCATTAGACATGCTCTAAGAAAGAATTGTCAGCATAATTGCTCAATCCGCACACATTATAAAATACGAACTCATCTTTTATACATATCATAACACGTAGATTAGTTTTCGGACATATGTAAAATACATATATTAATAAGTAGAGTCATATAAACTTATGTTATTATAGATATATATATATATATATATCATTGTCACAGTACTATTAAAATTAAATTCTATGATCCATCGATTCGAAGTCACATAACTTGAAAATGGGATATCCGACAAATGGCACCTCCACAATGAGATGTTCGTACTTGTAGCTTGGGACGCCAAGCTAGCTAGAGCATGCAGCTTCACCAAAAGAAGAGAAGTTATAATAAATGAAATGATAATCATATGTCTGTTGTCCTGAGAAAGAAATTAAATGAAAGTGACATTAATTTTCAAGCGACTTGTCATAAAAAGCGATTGGCATGCATCCAAATGGGCTGGCATGATGGTCTGCGATCTGCATGATTAATGTGTGATTAGAATTTGGAGGTTGTGAGTGAGAGAGATTTCCAAGTGATTATTGATTGTACGGCAGCTAGCCAGCTAGCTAGGGGAAGGGCCAACTTAAAGAGCCAACCATACATATATAGATGATAGAATTCGGCTGGCCAATATGGACGCGCAATCAAGCTAATTAAGTTCTTACACGCATTATTAAGGTACCATATGAGGATTTGAACATGAGATAATTGGTATGCGAGCCAAGGCTCTATATCACTGAGCTAGACTCCATTGGCGAAGCAGTCTATATTTTAAGTCCTCTTTTAAGGATCACCATGCGAAAATCATCCCTATCGAAAACTGTTTGATCATCCAAATGAGCCAAAAAAAATAACACAATTCGTTATACAACATCTCTCTTTGTGGGTTTTGTTTGGATGCATGATGGCTTTGCTTTGATAGTTGTACGGAGCTAGGGTTGCTAAATGTCTCTCCTTTTTATGCGAGAGACTTGTGGAAAAGTTTACAGAAATTGATTTCGTACGGTGCCATGGCTTTTGCTTGCTATAAGCTGGATGGTTTTGGAAACGTTTCTTTTGTCCCAATGCAAGGAGACAATGATGATTGATTGCTTGGCTAATTAATCATATAGCACCCTTTTAATCATCATTCAAATTCGCTAGAACTTCATGGAATATGTATCATGTCCGTTCATGATTATTTCATATGCTCGCATTCAACAACAAATAACACAGAAATTTGATACCAACTATAATGTGTGACTGATTATAGAATAATGTTAAGGATACAAAAATTATTAGAAAATGGATTGTCGATATGTCATCAATATATATATTTTCGACATAATCGATACAATATTCACGTACACTCTGAGCCAAGTGGAAAATGTGGAACGGTCTGCGCATCAAACAAATTAAATTTGTAGGCCACCATTTCCTTTGATTGGTTATGATTTGATAAAAAAGAAACTCTACTGAATAACCAATATAAAGCCATGATCTATCATTTATGAGTATGACCTTCTCATCTCATATATATATATCATGTTTTTTTATGGACACCTGTGGAAGATAAAAGAGAATAATGAGAGGGAACCAAAGTTTGATGCATTAGTTGCTTCTAGAGCTGACAGTTTGTTCACACCTTTGCTCTTTAACTTTAAGAGACGGGACTGGAGTTTGGACAATTCTGACAATATGATTGCCAAATTTTCTTGTTTGAAACCCTAATTTTCGAGAAGAGAAATTCAAATTCAGACGGCAACTAAACTAACTCACGTCGCCAACAGTTTTATATGTTATTGACATATACAAAACATTGCACGTAGAATAGACGTGGCCGACTGATTGGCAAGAACAATACAACATGTGGGTCAGCACAAAAAGGCAGGTGGAACCACACAAAAAACCACATGGATTGTCTTCCTCCATAGAGCCAATTACTTAGCTTAAGCCATGTCGACCGATTTAAAAAGAAGAAGAATTTCCCAAACAAAGTTATATATATATATATATGCTACTTATGGATAATATAGTTCCTTCTGAATGTGCTTGTTGAGAGCCTGCCCCGATTTCTGTGTTTAATATATATTTTCCTCCAATTCATAATTGTCATTCCTGTGGTGAAACATTTTACACCAATGTTTGGCATCAGAACAATTATTTCTCCCTTGGTACATCTGGTAAAAGCATTTAATGAAAAACTGTATATGACTGTCATAGTTCAGTTCAAAGAAGTTAATGAATGTGGTCCTCTGCAATACTGATCACACAGTAAATTTGAATTCGCGCAATCACTTATAAATTACACATGTAAAATCGGTAAACATTGTTTGGTATCGAGCATCAATTTATAATACTTGATATTTAATCAATAATATGAAAACGATAAAGATTGTTTGGTATCGGATATCAATATACTTGGTCAAAACTATCTGGTATCAATCAAAAAAATATCCCCTCTTTAGAGCTCCAAACCAATAAGCTTAGATCTGCATGTTATTGTTCTTTTTTGTTGTTAAGCTGTTGCTCTAATTATTTATGCTCAACAGGTGCTCTGTCAAGAACCGTTAACTTAGATGGATAGGGGGAATTAATTAACCTCAGGTCCTCAGAAACCTCAGCTCACAATAAAAGCCAAGACACACAAAAGATTCCACAAAACATGTAAAGCCAATTAAAACAACAGGCTGCATAACCAGTCATGTCAACTACAGCCTACAGAAACAGGATCAAATCAACCCAACTTTTAGGCTTTTTACTTCCTTTCTCAAATAATGGGCAACAACGGTTAAAAAAATAACTGAAATAACAGGAATAACTGTAACCACAAGAATTGGTCAATTATATATATATATATATATACATATATATTGAAAGGTTATTATTTTATACATAGTTTTTCTTTCACATTAAAATTAAAGTTCCAAGCTTTAACTACCACCACCACCATTATACAGGTTCTTGGAATTTGTGCATTTGCATAATAAGAGAGACTAAGGAAGAGAGAGGGAGAGTCCGGAATGGACAGGAACAAGGGATCTAGAAAAAGATTTGGTCTTTGTTGGTCGGTTGTTATCTGTCCTTTGTGTTCTTCATCCATTGATATTGCTGCTACCCTTTATTCATTTTCAGAGCCCACTACAAAAATATATATTGTACTTGGAACCAGTGCCTTTGGCTTTGGGTGAAGAAGCCCCTCTCCAATGGAACTGATGATGCTGATTAAAATAAAAAAAGAAGAAATTTTTTCATGTCTGAGTTTCTTTTTCTCTGGTTTTGGCTGGATTTTTGCAGTAGTCTCCTCACAAACTGGAATAAGACCAATAAAAAAAGAAGAGAACTTTATCAATTTGAAGTCAACAAAAGTGGAACATATTTTTAAAAAAATCAATACAAGTACATGGTATTTGTTTTTAATTAACTTGAAAGTATGAGACAGGAATTGAGGGGCCAACCATATGCCTCTATGCTTGTGGGGGCAGCTGCTTGGATTATATTAATTGAAAGTTGTTGCCGAAACCAGATGGATTGAGAAAGTTTTGTCTTTGATCCTCCACATCCCACATTAGGCTTTCACTGTCCTGAAAATGATATGTTTGTCATGGACCTCAAGGTTAGAGAAATAGGATTAATTATTCACCCAAAAAAAAATGAAAATAGTACTTGCTATTTTTGAAGAAAAATTGGAAATGGGTTAGCAAGATTTGGTCAGAAATATATACCTGAGAAAAGTCATTTGGCCTCTGCCCTTGTTGAAGTAGAATTGAAGCTGAACTGTCCGGGAAAGGATAGTTGTTAGCTGTGGAGAAGGTGGTGTTGGTGGTGATGTTGGGAGATGTATCAGCAAAAGGTGTGGGCTGTGTGGGGCTGCATTGTGGCACAGATGGATATGGTGATGCCATGCTACTCAATCTCTGAATTTACATGTCAGATAAAAAGATAAATATATTAATGGCAAAAAAAAATAATAAAATTTGTCAGTAAATTGGTCAAAGTGTAAAGGGTGAAGTTCTAGCTATTTACCTCTGGTTTGACCATCAAAGCACCCAAGTCCATTCCAAAGTCATAGAACAAGGGGTTCACAGAAGCAAGCTTCATTGAGAGGAACTGGAAAAATGATGGATAAAAATAAAATCATATTGGGTAAATTCAGACAGTTAAGGAGATAAATTTTACATGTGGGTTTTACAGTAAAAAACAGTTTGAAGTAATTGTTGTGGTACCTCCACTTGATTTTGTAGGGACTGGACATAATTGATAATTTCATCCAGCATCACTGCCCTTCCAGTGACCTGTATGTTTAAAGCCAATCACATGAATCTGTCAGAAAATTACACTACTTCTAAAAACATAATACATACAAGTCCATATTAAGGTAAGAGAGACAAGGAAGCTTAGAGAGCTTGGTTCCACCTTGTCACAGCCAGGAACAAGTCTTTGCAGCATCTTCATCCTCTCACTGATTTTCTCTCTTCTTACCTGAAAAAGGAAAAAAGTTACAATTATGAGACACAATTGGAATTTTGGGTGTGTTAAATGAAATTTCATGTTTTTTTTTTTTTGTGTGGATAACAAGGGCAAACTGAAATGATGGGTGGCCATATGTTCCAAGCAAATAATAAAGACTGAATTTTTTTTAGTACCCTCTCTGCAAGGCTGTGGCTATCAGTAGCCTGACCCCTCCTTGCTCTAACATGAATGTAACCTGTTGGAGGTTCATCTCCAACTTTGACCTGGTCTTTTTTATCTGATTTAGCCTTCTTTTCCCCAGCTTTCTCGGCACCATCCAATTTCTTTTGCTTCTTTCCCTTGTGCTCTCTTGAAGCCTAATGGAAACCAAATTACAATTAAAGTAACCAACTTTGTGTGCCAAATAAGATCTAAAGTTCTGTAAAATTCAGATGGAAAAAGAAAAAGAAAAGAAATTTGTATTGTTTATACCTTGGATTGAGCAGAATTCAAAGATGATCCATTTCTGTTCTTTCTCTTCTTGTCCATAGAAGTCACTTTCTGAGTGACCTGCTCACCAGTTTCAAGCTTATCCACCACAGTTGAGGACTCTGTGCTCTGTTTCTTGGTCACAGAAGGCTCATTGTCACTGAGAGAAACCTTTGCTGAGCTGTGATCAACAGTACAGCTGCTTTCAACAGCTCTTGAATCAGTATTATGAACTTCCTGGATCAAAGGCTCAGAAGGGTAAGATGGAGAGAAATGGTCATCAATGTTGATGTTGTTAGGAGTGTAGGGCAAGAAAATTGAGTCAAGGAGAAAGGCAGGGTGGTATGAAAAGGCTGCCATATTATATAACAAAAAAAAAAAACCTGAGAGCTTTGGAATTGGAAAATGGTCAAGTGTGGGAGGAGAGAAAGTGATAGAAGAGAGACTAATTGAAGCCTGAGGCAGAAAGTAGCAGTCGAGAAAAGTGGATATGGGTTCTGTCTGTGAGAAACTAGGAGGCCAGTGGCTTATATAAAGATGAGAAGGGTAGATAGAAGAAGACACATCCAAATTATGTATAAAATCTTTTGTAACTCATTCCCATGCAAAGTTTCTGTACATTTGACCAGTCTTATCTCATCAATCCCTCTCTCTCTCTCTCTCTCTCTCTCTCTCCATGAATTAATATGTAGCACTGTACATGAAAAAGGCAAGATGAAAAATATGAGTAGCTGATAAAAATAAAAACCATAGGTATATTTATTGAATGCATGACTGACTGGACAAATAAAAACCAATTTGGGTTCTTAATTTACTGATAGAAACAATAATTGGTTAAGAGCTGTAGCACAAAGCAAGGGCTCAAATCAAATCAAATCAAATCAAAGACAAAGTAACAACGAGGCTGTATATGTATAGCTTCTGCAAAATTAAATGAGCTGAGATGAAAGCACCCTTTTCATTAGCAAGGGACTGATTGACCTACATTTTCAGTGTGTGCTAGTTGGTCATCTGAATTCTGAACGCTGTAATTCTTAAACATTAAAATAAAAGTGATTGTGTAAATAAACAGAAGAAATTGAAACCAAAGGCTGCTTCTCTTCTCTTTCTTCTGCCATTCGTTTGAGGCTAAAGAAAGGTATATGATGATGTTCTTTTTCAGTTTGGTGAGAAGTACTGCCCTGCCCCTATCTTGGATTCATGATCCAACTTTTTTTCTTGTTGCACCAAAAATATACACCTCTACCCTCTTGTAATTGTACGTAATTTCTTTTTTAAGAGAAGATAGAAGTATGATCTCACTAATGATTAATTTTGCACTCTCTGAAGGCCCGTGTTGGTTTGATTAGTGGCTTAAATTCAAAGTTAGTTATCTAAAAACCTGCATACATTCATATTTGAAACCACAAGGTGTGGTGCGATTGAAAAACTGTTACTTTCAACTGGTGAGCTACCTTGTGCCTTAATGTCAAAGGTTCGAAACTCGTTGGAAACACTTTGTTGTCAGGAGGGCAAGCCGAACCCTAAACAAGAATTAATCTCATCCTTTAAGTGTGCGAACACCTCATAATATTTACCATAAATAATTAATTAATTAATACGCTTATAGAGGATTGTCGCTAACTCGCTTTTCCATTAAGGAAAGTTCACAACTAACAAATAGTTGTGAAGACCTGATTGATAAGTCAAATCAAAGTGGAATTCCCACGCATGTTCTTACAAAATGGAAATTTGACATAAAAAAAAGTTCTCTCTCTCTCTCTCTCTCAAAGAAACTTGTTTCTTTAAACGTACACCATGCTTTTGCAATCTTTATATATATGCCACATACATCAAGACATGCTGTTCCAAATTAGCAATGGATGTGCTCCAATTATATTCATAATTAAGACATTTTCCTTTATTAATTGAAAAAAATTTGGGCCTCCGTACCATCTATGGTTCCCCATTGTTAGTGCCCATTGTCGGGCCATATAAAAAGTAACATATGCACACACAAACATAACTTTAGAGGATTCTCTTTGTAATACATCTTAAGATTATAACTTTTTAAATTATCATACAACATTCGAAGAGCTACCAAACGAGGAACATGAAACCGAACGCAAAGATGAGGAAGCTTTTCTCCGTGATATTGACCACGTGCCCTTAACCACATGTACTTAAGATTATTTAATTGTTAAAAGTTAATTTACCACATGTCCTAAAGTTAAAAATGTAATCTGACTCACTAATTATAACTTTTAGAAGAAATTTTTGTGTGAAGTTAATAAAAAAGCGTTGGAGTTGTCGTTTTGGTTTGATCTTTGCTTTCAATTACTTCGAAGTACGTACAGAATTCAGAAGGAAAAGCTGTGCGTGTGTGTGCGCGCGCGCGCGATGACTTGTCTCTGTGCATGAAAATTAAAAGAGCATCATGGGATTCGAGAATCGTAAGGTATCTTTCAGTCCTCCCAGGAGCTCTCTTTGGTCCATGCAATGCAATGCCATCAAAAGCATCATTCGCCTCAGCCTCTCTGATTCATTCTGACTTTTCGGATGGTTTTTTTTTTACTTCTGTTTTCATTTTCATGAGAGATAGTGGTCCCTTCTTTCTTGTGTCATCTCCAACGTTCCCGAATCCATAATTTCCTACATATTTTATTGGGATCTTGGCGACCAATCACTTTCTTTGTTGAAATCGTATGTTGAGATTTTTGACTGACCCATATCCCATTGTCACATAACTTAATACGGGGCTAATCTCACCTAATATGATTTAAATATCTTACTTATATTTAATAAGAGATAACACAATGTAATAAGGGGGAAGGCAATTAAGCAATAGTCTTACAACTTAAAAGTACCAAGTGAAAGTTGAGAGAAACCTCATAATATAATAATGTGATACGAATTTAATCGCAAAGTTATGTTGCTTTTAATACTACCTCAAACCCTAGAATCACAAGGAAGTAAATATACCCTTAAAACATAAAATATTGTTTTTTGACCTAACAAAGCGGCAGGTTATGAACCCAAATTAGACTTGAAATCCAAATCTACAAAGATTAGAATTTCGTGTTTATGAGCCTACGCACATGTGAAGTTTTCGATCATTTCTGTCATTTCCTCTGTACATCAAGAAAATAGATAAAATTATTTTTAAGAAATTAGAAATCAAGCCGAGATTACTCCCCTATTGCTAATTAGTTTTGGCAATATCTGGTACATGCATAAATGATGAAATTAAATTTTGTCGGTCTGAACTGAACTTGGACCGTGGAAACTTGGGACCGCTTCTTCTTTTAATAACCCCCTCTTGGCCGGTTCTTCAAACTACCCAAGTCATGAACTACGACTATGGTCGAGAAATAAATGCACCTAATTGACTGGCTAGCTAGAATCGTGTTTTGGTGACGAAGATCACAACTGGCAATAGTAATATATGATTTTATTTTGAGCACGTTTTCCTCGTTTAATAATTTCCTTTTTCTTCTTCTTCTTCTTCTTCTTTCTCTTCCTCCTCTCAAAACCCTGAACCAACAAAAACCCTGCAACAACTAAAATCTGTCCTCTCAAAACTTTGAATGATTTTGTGGTGGGGTGGCTGCATGCAATGTAACAAGCACAAAATCATTATTAATTTTTGATGATTGGTGGGTGGCATTAGCAAATCTCTGTTGAGTGTGACGAGTCTTATTGACTAGGCGTGAACGACGGGGGGGGTCCTTTTTATTGTCACCATTAACTCTTCTTGTACGTGCACTGTAAAACAACTCTCTCTCTCTCTCTCTCTCTCTCTCTCTCTCTCTCTCTATATATATATATATATATATGCAGTCGGTGCACACGTGCCAGCTCCTCATCACTACAGCTAGATCAGAGACTTTGAAGAATTGAATCTGGAAGGGAAAAAAAAAAAAAAAAACACATGTGAAACTTATGATTTCTCCATTGTAATGGTAAAAATATATATATACAAAATTATTGAAGCCAGGAAATGCCAGTTCGAAACATGGAAAAAGGGAAATGGGAAGCTTTTGGTATCTTTACGGTCCAAGACCAAGAAAAGAAAAAAAAAAGAGAGAGAAAATCCTGGAGATAACGCATGCAACGTGCAAACCTTAACATATGTGTGGATATGGTGGCCTTTCCAAACTCTCAAAATTAGACTCAGATTGGCCCAAAAAGGAAATTTGACCCATCTTGGAATTCAATTTCATAAATAAATAAAAACATATTTAAAATTAGGGCATATGCATTGTATTTACCCAAATGCAAGCTCGATCTGAAGGAAGAACCTTCATTTAATTTCGTAGGCTAGGCATGCACCTTCTCTGGCTCTTATATGTATTTTGTCTGTATCACACAAAGGACATGTGTTTTGTCCATTGAATGTTACATATTACGCGTTAAGGAATGCGCTCTATTAAACCATATCTCTCGAGATGGTACTCCGACTTACTGTATATGTTAAAAAACATCATCAGTCAACGTCTAGTCCAAAATAATTTCATTTGGGCAGCTTTCTGCATTTTTCCTCCTAAAGTTATGCAGCATACATGATTTTGTGATGTGAAAGGTAATGAGGAAAGATCTCTTGATAACTACCTTTGTGTTATGCTCGGTGGAATTTTTTTTTTTTTCTTTTCACAAGTCAAATTTTTAAGAAGGCATCCAAGTTGATCAGATGGGGGTTTAATTTCTTCTGGGAAATTGCCTCAAAATGTCATGAATGCATACAAATTTGATCAAATTGTGGTTTGGTTTGGAGTCTGGACGAGGTTTTTGTAGTGAAATCGCTTTCAAATTGCAACTGTCGGTTAGTGTTGCCTACGCGTAAACAGATAATGGACTGTGGCGTGCTGACAAACTCATCCAATCTCAATTTGATAACTAGTAAAAAAGAAATCTAAAACCTTTAAGATCAAAGATCTGCATAAAACGAGTTGCAATGAAAGCAAAATGCATGCATGGCCTGCCTGCCGCAGCCGTATAGTGGCAAATAAACATGTAACATCACAAACATATATTTATGGCATTTGCATGCCTAAATCTTTGTGTGGAACATCACAATTTAATGAATTTATGCCAATCTTTTCCTCCACCCACCTAATTTGGCTGCCTCTTTTTCTTTCTAGATCCAATATTCATGCTTTTTTACTCCGCTTTATCTACTAATTAGTGATACATATGATACGTAATGTAAGCTCGTTTGTCCCATGTTTTTACGGTACGTTTTCATACTCAATACAACTACATAAAAATACCATATATTTTTGGGTTATTATGGTTCTTTGAGGAGTATCCTTGATCCTTAAAGTGGTGTTACATCGCTTAATGAGCCAAATCTACCACTAGATGGGCTATGATGACCCAACAAGCGATATATTTGACCCTTAAAGTGGTGTTACACTGCTTAATGAGCCAAATCTACCACTAGATGAGCTATAATGACCCAGCGAGCGATATTTTATATGTTCAACGTTTGAACTAATCCAAGTTTAGGGAAAAAATTAGGTTGTATAAGTAACTTGCAATTTACAAGTAATCATAGACAAGATTAATTAAATATGTAATGGCAATGTTGATCAGTACAACCTATGATCATATGCTCTAATAACACTCACTTTCGATTTTGTGGAATAAAAATACAACTTTAGCCATAGTACACGACAAACTTGGGCCGAACTCACGACGTACCCCAAGAACCAGTTCACGTGGATCCTGGATCGATGAAAGATTTCTGAATTTACATGAGCCAAATTTGGGATTGAGCCCACTACTAGAGTTTGTGCGAGGAATGACCCATATGGCCCAGCTAATCCGAACTCAAATTTTCATGTGGCTCAAACATTTCCGGTGAGTCAATCTGTCTGTGACTTCTGTCCCTGTTTTCTAAAACCCTAACATTGGGTTTAAGCTCTGCACCTAAAACCCAGTCGGTGAATGAATCAACTCGGCCATGGTGATTTCAAGCTTTGGGATTGCGTGCCGACCCCAATTCTACCTCCGTACTCCTCAATTTCAATGCATTAACAAGGTAATTTCATGCATGCATTTGTGCATACTTAACATGAATGTGTGAATTTGTGTACGTATATGTGTGAGCTCGGTATGAGCCATTTGTTGCCATCCATTTCAGGTGCAATTGAACTTAGTCGCGGCCATGGAGGCGCTTGACGAGCCAGAGGGTCTATTTAAGGACAATAAAACCAATAATTCAGCTAATGGAAGAAGCAAGTTTCAATTGTTCCGTTTTAGTTTTGATGACTGTGATTTGGGTTTTGCATTTTGGGACCTTTAAAATGGTTTTCTAACTTTTAAGTTTTGACTTTTTTGGGAGTGAAGATGATGTCAAGGCGCCGGCGTGGAAGAAGTTGAATTCCAAAGAGCTTGGGATTATTACATCAATGATTGACAAGCCGACCCGAAAGGTTCTTAACGGGCTAAAGCGAAAGGGTACGTATTATTTTGGTGTTTAGTTAGCGATAAAGTTTGAAATTGTGGTTGAATTTGGTTTGTATTATTTTTGTGACCTTCTTGTTTTCTATTGTAGGATATGAGGTATACCTTGTAGGAGGTTGTGTAAGGGATCTTATATTAAAACGCACACCAAAGGACTTTGACATAATAACTTCAGCTGAACTCAAAGAGGTTTTGCTCTGAATTTTTAATTGAATGTTAGCCGGGTTTGTGTTGATACCATAAGTTGTTTCTAGCTTGTAGCATCAGCAAATGATATTTTCAGGTGACAAGAACATTTTCTTGGTGTGAAATAGTTGGCAAGCGGTTTCCTATATGTCATGTGCACATTGGTGATACGGTTGTGGAGGTTTGTATTTGTCCTAGTTCTAAACTAATTTTCAACTAATAATGAGCTATGTCTAATTGGTTGTGCATTGGGGGTGCTACCATTGCAAACTGAAATTCTAGCATACTTCCTTATATATATATATATATATATATATATACAGAGAGCTTCCATTGAGGGATCCCTCAAATAAGCTTATTTGAGGGACACCCCTTGTAGGCCCCACTCCGGATTGTATTTCACTAATCCAAACCGTCTATTTTGTAGATACTCATTCAAAGATCATCCCTACAAAAAATCACTTGAATCCGATATCATTTGACCACTCAATTAAGTTATTGAAATTTTAGCATTTTCTTGAAGTACCGTGTTCATTGATTTTGTAAGACACAATTGGATGTCGAAACGGTTTCCGATTTGTCTAATTTTTTGTAAGGATGATCTATGAATGAAGACCTAAAAAATAGATGGTTTGGATCATTGAGAAAAAAATTGTAGGGTACCCTAAAGGGCGTCCCTCAAATAATTTTATTTGAGGGATCCCTCAATAGAAGGGGACTGTATATATATATATATATATATATATGTGCGCTGGCACACACATTTTATATGTAATGCTAATTTTTGTACTCATAATAGGTCTCAAGTTTCAGCATCTCTGCCCGAAAGTATGGTAGGAACGTAAGTGCTGATTTTGGAAAACCAGTTCACTGTGACGACAAGGATTATATTCGTTGGAGGAACTGTTTGCAGCGTGACTTTACAATTAACGGGTTGTTTGTGAAATCCTTGTTACTTGAAATTTGGCACTTAAAATTCATCCTTCTTTTTACTTATTGTAGTTTTCCTTTTTTCTTTTTCAGGTTGATGTTTGATCCTTATGCAAGGATAGTGTATGACTACATGGGAGGAATGGAGGACATTCGAAATGCTAAAGTGTGCTTGTATTCTTAGAAGTTGTGGTTTCTTAAATTACTTTAGCCTAGCTGGCAAATACATTGTCCTCACATCATCTTCTTTGGGCCTAGGTCCAAACCGTGATACCTGCAAGTACTTCTTTTCGAGAGGATTGTGGTGAGTTTTTGTTTGCTTTATTTTGTGTATACATGGGTAATTGCTAAGTAGTTGTTATCTCCCGTGGGCGGTGTGTTCTAAGAACACACCCAACCCATGCACACTTGACAAACTCTTTCTCATGTTTGTGGAGAAACTAAATCAGATTCTGCGTATGTGCAGCTCGCATCCTACGTGCAATAAGAATTGCTGCCCGTTTAGGCTTTCGTATTTCCAAGGAAACAGCTTATTCTGTTAAAAATTTATCTTACTCAATTCTTAGGCTTGATAAGGTAGTTTAAGAGATCTTGGACCTTATCATTTTCCTTGCACTTAGTATTCTTGAGTTCCTGAATTACTTAGTCATTACTTCATACTTTAGGGAAGGCTCCTCATGGAAATGAACTACATGCTAGCTTATGGTTCTGCTGAAGCTTCTTTGAGGTTATTATGGAAATTTGGACTCCTAGAACTACTTCTACCTATTCAGGTATGGATTTAATATTGAATAAATTTGCTACTTGTCCGCACAGTACAATAAGTTTCAATACAGTTTCATATTGCAGGCAGCATATTTTGTTAGCCATGGTTTTCGAAGACGTGACAAAAGGACTAATATGCTTTTGGTAATTATCATTACACACTTGTTATATGCTTATTCAATACTTGATTATATCGTGAAGAGGGTTTGACCTAAAAGTGCATTTAATTCTCTGGCTTTCCACATGCAGTCCCTTTTTTCTAACTTGGATAAACTTCTTTCACCTGACAAGCCATGCCACAGTAGCTTATGGTAAGATGTTTATGATAACAGAATGCTCATGTGTTTTCTTTATACCATTAATAACAGGCAATTGAAAAGATAGAAGATTGAAATAGTTTAATTGGTCATACTTGCATGGTATCAGTTTTTCTTGGATTCTCATGTTATAGAACAGTATTTCTTTGGTGTGGTGTATGAGACTCCTGCCATTGGGAGGTTTGGGGATGGTTAGATGTATGCAGCCTTATCCTGCATACTTACAAGTTGTTCCTTGTTTTGAATTCTGGCTGTACTTTCGTTTCAAACAACATAAAACTCCTCCAGGTTGTACTGGAGTACTCTTGCCCTTGCATCATATTTCTTCGCAGTTTGTTTGCTCCTTTTTCTTTCTATTGGTCTGAGTGATCTAAGCAGATTAAGTTGCATGATTCTCTTATGTATTGGAAATTCTAGGATGTGTTCTTACAAGCTCATTACGAGTTGGACCAACTGAGACTCATCACAGGTTTACACTTCCAGGGTTGCGATCTTAGCATTCCACAAAGCACTGTCCGAACAACCTAGGGATCCATTGGTGGTTGCTGTGTTTAGCCTTGCAATCCACAATGGTGGAGATATGCTAGAAGCAGTAAACATTGCTAGGAGAATCACTAAACTACACGATGTTAGCTTTAATGAATTATCAGAAACTCAGGATTTGAACCCTCGAGCATTGAAAGATGAGGTTGTGAATCTTGCAACATCTCTTAAGCGTGCGCTAAACCATATGACTGATGAGCAAATAGTCTCTGAGGCGATGGCAGGGTACCCACAAGCACCATATTCTGATCTGGTGAGCACTTCCTTTATTTAAATATTTCTTGTCCTCATGAAAAGATTTTTTTGTTTTTGTTTGCTGTTTGTGTGTGTGTGGTCTGCATTCATCTCATTTATTGAGAAACTCTGAAGGGTTATTGGGTTTGATCTCAACTTCCAGGTATTTATCCCATGGGGGTTATCTCTGAGGGTCAGCAGGGTTTTTAGTTGCGTAACGTCTGGTGCAGAGAGGGGATTTGTGCCAAAGCAAGGCAGCAAGATTGATTATGAGTCATTGGCTGTGGGAAACCTGCCGGAAGTTCGGCATATTTTTGCAAGAGTTGTGTTTGATACCATATATCCGCTTAGTCTAAATCGTGACAATTTTGAAACATGAATGCTTGTTTGTGAGAACAATTTTAAAATTTTTATAAAAGTAAATCATGGGAATTTTTTTTTTCTTCCCCTTTTTGGCCCACACCTTAGCCTAGAACGTGGTTGCCTACAAGTGCAAAGCCTTTGGAAAGGCTCTTTCTGATATAATAACAGGATGTTTTTATAATTTTATTGTACTGTAAAATTGTTACTGAATATCTCCATTAACATAATTCAAGGTAGAAGCAGAGCAGTTGGAATTTTTTATTTTTATGTTACATATTCCTCCATGGGGAACTTTACCCCAAAACATCGCCCTTTCAATGAAACCGGGCAGCAAATGGCATGAAGATAAAGTATACAAACAAAATTTGTACTGTATAATATGCGAACCATCAGCTTCAATTTCAAGCCTTGGCAAGCTCGGTGGCGGTGGGAGCAGGACCACCGGTAGTTGGCCTGGGAAAATAGAACAGTTTGCAGAACATGGATAAGTATGAAGCTTCCAAGCATAGGATATGGAAAATCACAAGGAAAATGAAGGGAGCATAGACTTACAGCCCAACCAAAACTTTGAAAGCGTCATAGAGAACCCATTGGCCTCCAGTGAGGGTTCCAATCATGAATATTCGAAGAGGAAGACCACGAGTGAAAAGACCTAATAACCCTAGCTTCTTCACAGCCTGCAAGACATCGGCAATGAAAACAAAAAACTGAGCATAGAGAAAGAAAGAAAGAACAAAAAAAGGGTTTATGTTCTGCATGCATATGTATAAAAACTCACATCACCAACAGTTGCTCCCTTGGCATTGTTGAGGAAAGAGACCAAGTTGTCAGCTGGGTGTGAGACAACAGCACAGAATACACCAGCAATATATCCACTGGCAAAGCTCACCCCCAGCTGCAAAGATTTGCTGCATTGCTCTTTAGGTGTTGGGATGACATGCTTGTACATCAGCTCGATTGTATTCTCGAACGACGCAAATTTCATCATAGTATCTGCAGAAATCAAATCCCAAAATGTTAAAATTTGATTTCAGTGCGTCAAGATATCCAAATGAGATGAGGGAAACCTTTCAAACTTACAAGGAACCTGACGTCCCCAAAGAGGAACAAGCCCCTTGTACAACCTGCAACACAGTGAAAGTAATCATCAAACCAAAGTTCTTCAAACACAAGAACCAAAAGAATATGAAAGGATTCGAATTCAAACCCGAGAGCGCCTTCGGATTTGATGATCTTTGGAAGCCCATCAGCCAAGCCTCTGGCAAAGCCGGGCTGAGTTTGGACACGAACTTTGACAGCTTCCATGGGACAGAGGGCAACATCAGCAATGACTTCAGCTGATGCAGAGCCTGCAAGGTAGATCAAGGTCTTGTACTTGGCTGCATACTCTGGCCCTGCAATGTCTGTGTAGTACTTCTTGAAAAACTCATAGAGGCCAAACTTTCCAGCACCCTGGGCGCTGTAGCCGATCAAGGTGGGCGCCCAGCCCTTGAACAAACCTCTGATGCCCTGCTCCTTCAACAGAACTCCAAATCCGGATGTGACGCTCTTGTACTTAATTGGGTCAATCTGAATTGTTAATATCAGCAACATAATTTTTGTTAAGACTTTCTATAGAAAATAAAATGAAGAACAAAATTGGGGCATGATAGATTGAATGAGTTCAGAAACAACATAAGTAATGCTACGACATTTCTACAGACATAACTTGGTAATAGTTGGTCATGCTAATTGATGTAATAGATACATATTAACTACTCAAATCATTTGTGTGATCGACTAATGTGATCACAAAATGTAACACTAAGGTTAGATAAGTTGGCCAAGGCGTTGAGTTCGCCCATTACACACAAGTTTGAATCCCCTTTTTTCGTAGATTAGATCAATTTAGAGTAGTTTATACTATCGCTTGTATGAAAAAAAAATGTATTTAAAAAATATTAAACTACTTTTTTTTTACCCAACTTATAGGACAGCTTGACCTGCATATTTTGAAAAAAAACAAAAACAAAAGGAAAAGAAAGAAAGCTTGACCTGCATATTACACTTGACGACATCGATAGGAGTGACGGCCAAATGGGTTAGGCCAGTGGCCAGCATACCTGCAACTCCACACGCCGCATAGAACTCAGCAGAGTACATCTCCACCTTCTCTCTAGGCGCTGCAATCACCACCCTTGATGACGGTGCTGATGATGCATAACCTGATGCCACCATTGAAGAAGATGAAGAGTAGAGGAAGCTTGGGAGGAGAGAGTGGCGAGAGTTTGTGTTGTTGAGTGGATCTGCCATTATTGATTGATTGAAGTCTCTCTCTGCAATTTTGGAAGGCTCTGCCTTTTGGTGGAAGCACACCTCGAAAAATATCCGCGTGGCGCGCAATTTATATTGAAGCTTTATTTCAGATAGTTAATTCACGGCGTTGACCAATCATTCAAAACTTTTGAATCAAAAGCCTTGTCGGTAAGCAGGGACGTAACCAGTTTCGTTTCTTCCTCCCAGTACTCTAATAATTATGAAGGCAAAAAATCATCTTCGGCTCTTGTGGTTTGTCTGATTTTTCACTTTTGTTTATGCGGTTTTTATTCTGACAATTTAACTCCTATAGTTCAAAAGTATGTTTAAATTTCTGTTTTATTATGTGACATAATAAGTATGTGTCGATGATATTAAAGGGTATTTTGAACGAAATTAAAAAAAATTTGACATAATTTAAACGTGTCTTTGAATTTGCAGGAGATTTAAAATTACAATGACAAAATTAACAAAATTAAAACTAATTGCGAAAACAGACAAACTACATGGATGGATGGTCTAGTTGTTAATTTGTCCCATCTGGCAACTTGTACCTGAATTCCAAGGGCCCACCCATAATTTCCAATGTCTGCCACGTAAGTAGAAGATACGGCAGCTCTGTTCCAATAGGGCACAACTTTACATCACCCTCACCATGTCTCTCTGTTTGTTTTGAGTAACAAAGTTTTTGCGGTTTGGTTTCTTGAGCAGCTTCAATGGCTTCTGTTTCAGCTACTTCTCTTTGCAGGTTCCAGCCCTTTCAAAACCAGCCAACCAAGACTTCTGGCCTGGTATTAGCATTTAACCTAATGTCTCTGTCTTTTTCTTCCATTTTTTTATTCATTTGGGTTGTCTTCTAAATTTTGGGTTTGCCTTATCTATGGATTGAATGTTACCATCATTTGTTTTTTTTTCAAAATTTTTTATTATTGAATTATTGCCCAATTGAAGGTTTTTCAGATCAATAAGTAAATGTGATTAAACTGAAAGTATAAATATGAGCCAATATCTGCTTTTGATGCTTATGAACTAATAATGTAGGTAACAAGAACAAGTTTAAGTTTACAATTGGTTTCTAATGAATGGGCTAAGACTGGTTTCTCTTCTCTGAGGACCTCTCGTCTCCAAATCTGTTGCGCGGTAAGTTCTTCAACTCGAGAAAAATTATTGTGTGCATCTGATACACGGCGATATATTTCACGCTTAACAAGTTATATATTGAAAACCACATAATGAAAATTGAAAAGTGGACAGGCCAAACCTGAGACAGTGCAAAAGGTTGTGGAGATTGTGAGGAAGCAACTGGCTTTGCCTCCAGAGTATGAGGTCACCCCTGACTCCAAGTTTGCATCCCTTGGTGCCGACTCTCTTGACACAGTATGCCCTGCTGCCATTATTTTCTACTCCAATTGATTATCAAATTCTATTTATGCATATGGTTTTTAAATTAAATATATATAATTTATTGGTGGATAAAAATAAGACTGGATGATCTGTTGCAGGTGGAGATAGTGATAGGTTTGGAGGAAGAATTTGACATAAGCGTTGAAGAGGAGAGCTCTCAGAACATAAGCACGGTCCAAGAAGCAGCTGATTTGATAGAGAAGCTCGTTGAGAAGAAAGCAGCTGCTTAATTATAATTAACTTGACATAAGCGTTGCTAAGTAGTTGTTATCTCCCGTGGGGGGTGTGTTCTAAGAACACACCCAACCCATGCACACTTGACAAAATCTTTCTCATGTTTGTGGAGAAACTAAATCAGATTCTGCGTATGTGCAGCTCGCATCCTACGTGCAATAAGAATTGCTGCCCGTTTAGGCTTTCGTATTTCCAAGGAAACAGCTCATTCTGTTAAAAATTTATCTTACTCAATTCTTAGGCTTGATAAGGTAATTTAAGAGATCTTGGACCTTATCATTTTCCTTGCACTTAGTATTCTTGAGTTCCTGAATTACTTAGTCATTACTTCATACTTTAGGGAAGGCTCCTCATGGAAATGAACTACATGCTAGCTTATGGTTCTGCTGAAGCTTCTTTGAGGTTATTATGGAAATTTGGACTTCTAGAACTACTTCTACCTATTCAGGTATGGATTTAATATTGAATAAATTTGCTACTTGTCCGCACAATACAATAAGTTTCAATACAGTTTCATATTGCAGGCAGCATATTTTGTTAGCCATGGTTTTCGAAGACGTGACAAAAGGACTAATATGCTTTTGGTAATTATCATTACACACTTGTTATATGCTTATTCAGTGCTTGATTATATCGTGAAGAGGGTTTGACCTAAAAGTGCATTTAATTCTCTGGCTTTCCACATGCAGTCCCTTCTTTCTAACTTGGATAAACTTCTTTCACCTGACAAGCCATGCCACAGTAGCTTATGGTAAGATGTTTATGATAACAGAATGCTCATGTGTTTTCTTTATGCCATTAATAACAGGCGACTGAAAAGATAGAAGATTGAAATGGTTTAATTGGTCATACTTGCATTGTATCAGTTTTTCTTGGATTCTCATGTTATAGAACAGTATTTCTTTGGCTTGGTGTATGAGACTCCTGCCATTGGGAGGTTTGGGGAGGGTTAGATGTATGCAGCCTTATTCTGCATACTTACAAGTTGTTCCTTGTTTTGAATTCCTCCAGGTTGTACTGGAGTACTCTTGCCCTTGCATCATATTTCTTCGCAGTTTGTTTGCTCCTTTTTCTTTTTATTGGTCTGAGTAATCTAAGCAAATTAAGTTGCATGATTCTTTTATGTATTGGAGATTCTATGATGTGTACTTACAAGCTCATTACGAGTTGGACCAACTGAGACTCATCACAGGTTTACACTTCCAGGGTTGCGATCTTAGCATTCCACAAAGCACTGTCCGAACAACCTAGGGATCCATTGGTGGTTGCTGCATTTAGCCTTGCAATTCACAATGGTGGAGATATGCTAGAAGCAGTAAACATTGCTAGGAGAATCACTAAACTACACGATGTTTGCTTTAATGAATTATCAGAAACTCAGGATTTGAACCCTCGAGCATTGAAAGATGAGGTTGTGAATCTTGCAACATCTCTTAAGCGTGCGCTAAACCATATGACTGATGAGCAAATAGTCTCTGTGGCGATGGCAGGGTACCCACAAGCACCATATTCTGATCTGGTGAGCACCTTCCTTCATTTAAACATTTCTTGTCCTCATGACAAGATTTTATTGTTTTTGTTTGCTGTTTGTGTGTGTGTTGTCTGCATTCATCTCATTTATTGAGAAACTCTAAAGGGTTATTGGGTTTGATCTCAACTTCCAGGTATTTATCCCATGGGGGTTATCTCTGAGGGTCAGCAGGGTTTTTAGTTGCGTAACGTCTGGTGCAGAGAGGGGATTTGTGCCAAAGCAAGGCAGCAAGATTGATTATGAGTCATTGGCTGTGGGAAACCTGCCGGAAGTTCGGCATATTTTTGCAAGAGTTGTGTTTGATACCATATATCCGCTTATTCTAAATCGTGACAATTTTGAAACATGAATACTTGTTTGTGAGAACAATTTAAAAAAATTTATAACAGTAAATCATGGGAATTGTTTTTTTTTTTTCCCCTTTTTTGCCCACACCTTACCCTAGAACGTGGTTGCCTACGAGTGCAAAGCCTTTGGAAAGGTTCTTTCTGATATAATAACAGGATGTTTTATAATTTTATTGTATTCATATGCTTGACCTTCAATGATATGGAAATCTATTTTGTGGGGTCGTGTGGTTATTGAGGATGGTCTGATTTGGAGGGTGGGCAATGGAGCTTCTATCCGTATTTTCCAAGATAGGTGGATTCCAAAACCATTTACTTTCAAGCCGTTGTTGGCTAGAGGGCTGGATTGGAATACTACAGTCTCTGACCTTCTAACTGCTTCTGGTTCATGGGATTTACCTTTGTTAGAGCAACATTTTAGCTTGGAAGATCAAGATATTATTTCTAGCATCGCCTTGGGATCAGTCTCACAGCAGGGGGATAGCAAATATTGGTTTTTCTCAAAGAACGGGAAATATACCGTTAATACTGGGTATCGTGTCGCGGTAAGGCAGTGTGATGAAGATTTTGGAGTGGGGGGATCGGATTTGAGTGCTCAGGAAGGTTTTTGGATGCGAATTTGGAAGCTTGCAGTCCCCAACAAAATTAAAATGCTAATTTGGAGGGCAAGTTCTGAAATTCTACCAACTGCAGTCAATTTATTTAAGAGAAGGGTGCTTACATCTCATGTGTGCTCAAGGTGTGGGAAATATCCTGAATATGCCTACCACGCTCTGTGGTCTTGTAAAATGAGTCAAATTTTTTGAAGTGTACCTATTTTATCCGGCGAATTACTATGGCTGTTGGCACTTTTGCTGATGTTTTTGAGGCTGTGGCTTCAATGATGTCGAAAGCTGACTTAGAGCGCTTTGCTTGTTGTGTGTGGAGTGCGTGGAAGCTACGTAATGACTCTTTGCATGGGAAACAGATTACACGGTTGGATAACATGGTGGAAAACACGATGGAAATGCTGGCAGTGTTCAAATCTTGTGAGGAGCGGTCCAAGCTCCCCTTTGTACCTCAACAGGTCCATTGGTTGAAACCACGGGTAAATACTTTTAACTGTGATGGGACTGTGGGTCGTGGGCAAAGTGGTAGGGGTCTGGGGGGCTGCTGTCGTGATCATGACGGAAACTTTGTCTGTGGGTTTGCTTCTTTTGGTCCACCTGGTCTGGATGTTTTGGGCATTGAGTTGGCGGCTGTCCGGGAAGGTTTATTGATGATGGGATACATGGGTTTTACTTGGTTTACCATTGGTCTTGACTCTCAAGAAGCTGTTTCTATTCTCAAAAATGGGTTGGATTGGTGGAGTAATATTGGTAATGTGGTGGAGGATGTTCGTCGGTTAATGGTTGATCGAGAGGTGGCTGGATTGTTCTATCAACATCGGAAAGGCAATGGGGTGGCACATAGCCTAGCCCAGCATGGATTGAGAGCGAGGTCTCGACATTTCTGGACAGACAGTGTTCCTCCTTGGCTAAGCATTCTCTTAGATAAGGATAGAACTATGGCGTAGATCTTTGTTTGCATTTTTGAGGTGCGGTGGTACTCTTTTTTCTTGACCGGATTTTCCTCCATTGGGAGTTTTTGATGGCAAGGTTTCAATGAGGCCACACTAACGCCCTCCGTTCGTTTGTAAACTTTTATCGTTTGTCTGGTGTTAGTGATGAATGAAATTTTCTATTTGATCAAAAAAAGATACAAGCAGTTGGAATTTTTTATTTTTATGTTGCATATTCCTCCGTGGGGAACTTTACCCCAAACATCGCCCTTTCAATGAAACCGGGCAGAAAATGGCATGAAGAAAAAGTTTACAAACAAAATTTGTACGGTATAATATACGAACCATCAGCTTCAATTTCAAGCCTTGGCAAGCTCGGTGGCGGCGGGAGCAGGACCACCGGTAGTTGGCCTGGGAAAACAGAACAGTTTGCAGAACATGGATAAGTATGAAGCTTCCAAGCATAGGATATGGAAAATCACAAGGAAAATGAAGGGAGCATAGACTTACAGCCCAACCAAAACTTTGAAAGTGTCATAGAGAGCCCATTGGCCTGCACTGAGGGTTCCAATCATGAATATTCGAAGAGGAAGACCACGAGTGAAAAGACCTAATAACCCTAGCTTCTTCACAGCCTGCAAGACATCGGCAATGAAAACAAAAAACTGAGCATAGAGAAAGAAAGAAAGAACAAAAAAGGGTTTATGTTCTGCATGCATATATATAAAAACTCACATCACCAACAGTTGCTCCCTTGGCATTGTTGAGGAAAGAGACCAAGTTGTCAGCTGGGTGTGAGACAACAGCACAGAATACACCAGCAATATATCCACTGGCAAAGCTCACCCCCAGCTGCAAAGGTTTGCTGCATTGCTCTTTAGGTGTTGGGATGACATGCTTGTACATCAGCTCGATTGTATTCTCGAACGCCGCAAATTTCATCATAGTATCTGCAGAAATCAAATCCCAAAATGTTAAAATTTGATTTCAGTGCATCAAGATATCCAAAGGAGATGAGGGAAACCTTTCAAACTTACAAGGAACCTGACGTCCCCAAAGAGGAACAAGCCCCTTGTACAACCTGCAACACAGTGAAAGTAATCATCAAACCAAAGTTCTTCAAACACAAGAACCAAAAGAATATGAAAGGATTCGGATTCAAACCCGAGAGCGCCTTCGGATTTGATGATCTTTGGAAGCCCATCAGCCAAGCCTCTGGCAAAGCCGGGCTGAGTTTGGACACGAACTTTGACAGCTTCCATGGGACAGAGGGCAACATCAGCAATGACTTCAGCTGATGCAGAGCCTGCAAGGTAGATCAAGGTCTTGTACTTGGCTGCATACTCTGGCCCTGCAATGTCTGTGTAGTACTTCTTGAAAAACTCATAGAGGCCATACTTTCCAGCACCCTGGGCGCTGTAGCCGATCAAGGTGGGCGCCCAGCCCTTGAACAAACCTCTGATGCCCTGCTCCTTCAACAGAACTCCAAATCCGGATGTGACGCTCTTGTACTTAATTGGGTCAATCTGAATTGTTAATATCAGCAACATAATTTTTGTCAAGACTTTCTATAGAAAATAAAATGAAGAACAAAACTGGGGCATGATAGATTGAATGAGTTCAGAAACAACATAAGTAATGCTACGACATTTCTACAGACATAACTTGGTAATAGCTTGGTCAATTTAATTGATGTAATAGATACATATTAGGGCTTCTTAGATGTATGTTCAAAACGATTAACTGTTATTGGGTTTAGTCCACTCGTTTTTTGTTTTAGACGTAGGTCCTTTGACATTTATTACTTCTTTTTTTATGTTGATTTTACCATTTGATGTAAATAAGGAAAACACATTAAAAATATAAATTAAATGCATTATTTCCTTGTAATTGCATTTCAGAATTTAAATTTTGAATTATATCCTTGATAAATCGTGTTACCTATAAGTTAGGAACATAAATTACAAGACTACCTATAAATTAGGAACATAAATTAGAATACTACTTATAAGTCAGATACAAAAATAGACAAATAAAATTTTATGTTACCTATAAAAATTACACATTGTCGAAAATATGAAGAAAAAAAAACACATATATACCTATGCAATAGGACATTGTAAACAAATGCATTTTTTCCTTTGTCAAAACATTTAGAGTTCGAAGGAGTATGATTGTAGGTAAAAATGTGATTTTTGGGATATGTTTGCTATATTTTCCTTTTCTACTCAATGCCAAATGTTGTAAACAACTAATTATAATGACATAAATGACTATTACCCGATTCAAGTTATAAGGGGCAACATTAGAACAAAAATAATTTTAAAAATAAATAAGAAAAAAGTATTACATCAGAAAATATTTAAAAAGGAATGTAATCCTATGTGGCACAAAAGTCAAAGGACTTAGATCAAAGTCACCAAATCTGAGGATTAAACCCAACTCCTCAATAGAAATTTGGATCTATATCAACTTTTCTATACATATTAACTACTCAATCATTTGTGTGATCGACTAATGTGATTAGAAAATGTAACACTAAGGTTAGATAAGTTGGCCAAGGCAGTGAGTTCGCCCCTTACACACAAGTTTGAATCCCTTTTTTTTTCGTAGAATAGATCAATTTAGAGTACTTTATACTATCGCTTGCATGAAAGAAAAATGTATTTAAATAATATTAAACTACTTTTTTTTTCTTTTCCCAACTTATAGTACAGCTTGACCTGCATATTCTGCAAAAAACAAAAAACAAAACAAAAGGAAAAGAAAGAAAGCTTGACCTGCATATTACACTTGACGACATCCATAGGCGTGACGGCCATATGGGTTGGGCCAGTGGCCAGCATACCTGCAACTCCACACGCAACATAGTACCCAGCAGAGTACATCTCCACCTTCTCTCTAGGCGCGGCAATCACCACTCTTGATGACGGTGCTGATGATGCATAACCTGATGCCACCATTGAAGAAGATGAAGAGTAGAGGAAGCTTGGGAGGAGAGAGTGGCGAGAGTTTTTGTTGTTGTTGAGTGGATCCGCCATTATCGATTGATTAAAGTCTCTCCCTGTAATTTTGGAATGCTCTGCCTTTTGATGGAATTACACGTCGAAAAATATCTGGGTGGCGCGCTATTTATATTGAAGCTTTTCTTGAGACCTTCAACTCACGGCGTTGACCAATCATTCAAAACTTATGAATCAAAGACCTTGTCAAATACTCGAGGGAAGACGTAACCGGCTTCGTTTCTTCTTCTGTTTCTACACGTTCAAAGAATCTTCATCCACTCAGACCAAAAAAATGAAAAGAAGAAGCTTCATCCCCATACTCTAATAAATATGAAGGCAAAAGATCTTCGGCTCCTGTGGTTTGTCGGATTTTTCACTGTAGTTTAAAAGTATATTTAAATTTCTGTTTTATTATGTGACACAATAAGTACGTGTCGATGATAATAAATAATATTTTAAACGAAATTGAAAGAAATTTGATATAATTTTACAACGTGATTTTGAATTGTGAGAGATTTAAAACTATAGAGACAAGATTAACAAAATTAAAACTAATTGAGAAAACAGACAAACTACATGGACAACAAATTGACCTTTTGCTAATTATGAAACACATTCCAGACGACATGTCGTTTGTGTAGTAATGGCCGGCGGCGGGTGGGGAGATGGATGGTCTAGTTGTTAATTTGTCCCATCTGGCAACTTGTACCTGAATTCCAAGGGCCCACCCATGGCTTCCAATCTCTGCCACGTAAGTAGAAGATAGGGCAGCTCTGTTCCAATAGGGCACAACTTTACCTCACCCTCACCATATCCCTCTGTTTGTTTTGAGTAACAAAGTTTTTGCGGTTTGGTTTCTTGAGCAGCTTCAATGGCTTCTGCTTCAGCTGCTTCTCTTTGCAGGTTCCAGCCCTTTCAAAACCAGCCAACCAAGACTTCTGGCCTGGTATTAGCATTTAACCTAATGTCTCTGTCTTTTTCTTCCTTTTTTTATTCATTTGGGTTGTCTTCTAAATTTTGGGTTTACCTTATCTATGGATTAAATGTTGCCATCATTTGTTTTTTTTTAAATTTTTTTAATTGAATTATTGCCCAATTAAAGGTTTTTCAGACCAATAAATAAATGTGATTAAACTGAAAGTATAAATATGAGCCAATATCTGCTTTTGATGCTTATGAACTAACAATGTAGGTAACAAGAACAAGTTCAAGTTTACAATTGGTTTCTAATGGATGGGCTAAGTCTGGCTTCTCTTCTCTGAGAACCTCTCGTCTCCAAATCTGTTGCTCTGTAAGTTGTTCAGCTCAAAAAATTATTGTGTGCATCTGATACACAGCGACATATTTCACCCGTAACAAATTATATATTGAAAACCACATAATGAAAATTGAAAAATGGACAGGCCAAACATGAGACAGTGCAAAAGGTTGTGGAGATTGTGAGGAAGCAACTGGCTTTGCCTCCAGAGTCTGAGGTCACCCCTGACTCCAAGTTTGCATCCCTTGGTGCCGACTCTCTTGACACAGTATGCCCTACTGCCATTATTTTCTACTCCAATTGATTATCAAATTCTATTTATGCATATGGTTTTTAAATTAAATATTATGTATAATTTATTGGTGGATAAAAATAAGATTGGATGATCTGTTGCAGGTGGAGATAGTGATGGGTTTGGAGGAAGAATTTGGCATAAGCGTTGAAGAGGAGAGCTCTCAGAACATAAGCACGGTCCAAGAAGCAGCTGATTTGATAGAGAAGCTCGTTGAGAAGAAAGCAGCTGCTTAATTATAATTAACTTGAGTTTATAATTAAGTTTGATTGGTTATGTGCCTAATTCAATTGTGACCTTTTCTTGATTTGATTTGGTGAGGTTGGTTGGTTGGTTTTGCAGGTTCTCGAATTTGTATGACTTTGATTTGATTAATGATTTTCCTCAAGTTGCCTTACTTTCTGTGTGATAATATATGCTCTAGTCTAGAGGTGCATGTTATTTGCCCTTCTTTTGTGTGCGTTAGATTAGGATATATTTCATGCCTCGTAACAACGGATGTAATGTATCAACAAACAACAATTATTTACACGAACACAGTTGATAATGTATTTTCTTACAAAATATGCATAATTCTAAATTTTCAAACAATCAAAGATTGTGAATGTAAAAGATAATGTGTACAGTTGATTAAATTACACTTTTCATCCTCATAGTTTAGACTATTTTCAGCTTATTAAGGTCACGTTTACAATTTCTACTCTAACCTTGAGTGTTTGCATAAATATTAAATTTTGATAGTTACAATTCTCTCTTATACGCTATAATTAAATCACCTGTATGTGTGCGATTGTGAATTGATAATCGACAAATCTAACGTATCAAATTTTACCCCATTAACAATCTACAAATTATCCATACAGCATAATTTTTCTTGAGGCATATTGATACTTCGATATTCAATTCTCTATCTCATGCACCAACTGTTGGCGGGAGAGTGCCACAAGGATATAGCAAGAGTAAGAGAAAATTTTACAAAATTTATTTTCTAAGAACTCATTGTCCAAAGCTCTCTGCTACACGAAAATGTCGACGTTTTGTTCATTGACCTCCTCCCCATATGTATCTGTCTTCGCTCCGCAGCCAATAGTCTACGTGTCCGAAATCACTAACGAAATGAACACGTCGACATAATTTGCCGAAACATTTGGCATTCTGCCTGCCGCCACCAAAGTTTCGGGCCCACACCTACTCATTTGACACGTCACGACCCGCTTTCACTCATCCTCTCCCGCGAAACGTGCATCAACGTCAATCCAACCTGGAACGGCACCGTTTGGCCTCAACATTCCCATTTCAACCCCCGCACAACCTGTCTTTGACCCAAAACTGAAGGGGAAAAGGCCCCTCTTCTTCTTCCCTCTCCAGTCCTTCTCAGTCCACCCTCCGATTTCACTTCGATTTTGTCGAGAAGAATCTCAGCTCCATTTCAGAGCAACACACATATTTATATACCCGCATACACACATATTGATGGATCGGAGGAGACCTGCGAGTCCGGTGTACTCGCGGCAGTGGAGCGGAGGTTCGAGCAGCCCGGGGTCTTCTCCGGCGATGTCTCCGGCGCACCCTCACTCTCGTCTTAATCCGTCCGTCACCGGAATCTCCACTGTCAAGCGAAATCAAAACGTCGCCGCCAAAGCAGCGGCACAGCGGCTGGCTCAGGTCATGGCTTCTCGGGCCACCGGCGATGATGACGACGACGACGACGATCTCGGGTTTCGGTTTGCTCAGCCGCCTCATGCACCTTCTTCTCTGTCCGGCAATGGTTTTAATAACGGTGCAAAGGCTCTTCCTGCGATTTCGGTGACTCGGCCTAATAGATCTCCGTCTCCTGCGGTAATTCAGAATCTATGCTAATTATTATGCTGTTTTTGAATCTGATGTAGTCTTGTTTTGATGTTATGGGATTGAATTGCTTGGAAACGGACCTTTCTTGAGATTTTTTTTGTTCAGTTTCGGTGCTGTTGTTTTGAGATCTGAATTGTGGCTACTTCGTTGTGTTTTGAGTTCGTTTATGAATGTATTAGAGTGAACCAGCTCAAGTTGACTCATAATTTTATGAGCTTCAGTTAAATTGGAGTCTATTTGATTGAACCTTTATATATATATATATATATATATATTTTGTGCTAGAGTTATTACTATTGGTTTTTTCTTAATTAATGTTACTTTTAGTTAACAGTCTATTGGGAAACTTGTAAATTCTGAACGTGGTGATCTTATGGCTGATTGGATTCTGGTATTTTAATTAGTTAGGTCGGAACTTTGTAGAGCATACAACCTCAGTTCGTTCCACATCAGCAGGAAGACCCTCTATGTCGGTTCGTTCATCGACGGTAGTGCCACCCAGCAAATCCTCGGTTAGAACTCCAGTAGCCATACCTCCAATTGATCCTCCTTCTAATAGAAACAGAGATAAAAGGCAAGTTCATAAGATAGCTGTCTTTTGCTTGCATTCTTGTAGCTTGTTGATGTTATCGAAGCTTATGACGCATGTATGATGTATAGCTATAAATATAATATGTTCTTGGGGCAGGTTTATGCCAGATATTGGACAGTTCAACTCAATAGCCCCAGGAGATGAGCGTGAAGCTTCTGAGCTTCGTGATCGAGTATGTCATTTGCAGCCATCAATTTTTGTCTTCATAACAGATGCAGATAACCTTTAAATGTATTTAGGGATATGCTTTATTACTTGAATTTAAGATTGGTATTTGTGAAATCTTAAGTGTAATTTTTGAATCAATAGTCTTGATACTAACATGTACTGTAAATGCAGCTTGATATGCTACAAGAAGATCATGAGATTGCACTTGAGAAGGTGTGCTCTTCTATATTCTAATACAGACATGCACACGCATCTATTATACATACTAGGACACACACACACACACAGGTATATGACTGTTATATATTGTGTGTAATATTTATGCATAAGCATGTATGACAGCTTCGCCTTGCTGAAGAAAGACATGCGCAAGCAGAGGCCAGAGCTAAGGAGCTTGAGAAACAGGTGAATCCTTTTATTCATATTTATTTAGCTGCATAGTTTGAAATCAGGAATCATTGAGGTTCAGAACTTAGTGTCTCTTTTTATCATGCCTTATACATTCCTTCGTAGTTCTGACAATATTAGCACAATTTTGTCACCAAGAAGGTAGTGCTGCTTCTTATTCAGCTATTTTTATGTTCAATTCTTCATTCACAGGTTGCTAACCTTGGAGAAGGTGTAAGCATGGAAGCTAAATTGTTAAGCAGGTAAAGTTGAGTCATTTTGCATATTTTCTACCTTTATTTGGTATCCTGGTTTTGATTATTCAAATGATCCATCTGCAGGAAGGAAGCAGCTTTGCGTTCAAGAGAGGTATGCTGGGAGGGTAAATTAGATGTGGCGTATACATTGACTAATGATAATAGTACTGATTGAAACCTTTTATGTTAAAATGAGATTATCTCCGGCCGTTTTTAGACTGAAAAACATTGATTGTTACAGGCTGCTCTCATCGCTGCGAAACAGAACAAGGATGGGAAAGATGAGGAAATTGCAACTCTTCGTTCAGAAATTGAGGTAAACTCTTTAGATCTCAATCAAGTGTTTCTGATTTATGTGATAGCTTCATGAGTTTATTCTTGTGTAAAAATCAGAACTTAAAAGATGGTGCTGCAGCAGCAGTCGAGCATCTCCGAGAAGCAGAATCTGAAGCAAAGTCTCTTCGCTCAAAGACACAAAGAATGATTTTAACGCAAGAAGAGATGGTTTGTCTTCTGATACTCAAGTGAGATTTACTTTTACCGTTTCACACTCTTAAGTTTATTTCTGTATCTGTCTTTTAGGAGGAAGTTGTTCTGAAGAGATGTTGGCTTGCTCGCTATTGGGGTTTAGCAGTGCAGTATGGTATTCAATTCCCTACCATCTTCCCCTTCTTGAATAAGGATATAGATTGCTGCTTAAATCTGATATCGCAGCTTGATGATTTTCTCTGTATTGGGTATTTGAATTTCAACATTGTGTATCCCGTTTTAGTTATAACATCAAGAAGGTGTCCTATGAAGTATGTTTAGATTTATGTATATGTGAATTTGGATTTGAATGAATGGAGATTTAGATTTATGATTCATTTGCAAACATTTTACTTTATATGCTGTTTGCTTTGCTGCTTTTTAGGCATATGTGCAGATATAGCCTTGTCGAAGCATGAGCATTGGTCATCTTTAGCTCCTCTTCCGTTTGAAGTCGTCATTTCTGCTGGACAAAAGGCAAAGGAAGATTCTTGGGATAGAGGTATATCAAAGACGATGATGTTGTTATCTCTTTATCTGATTTTATTTTTCATTTCATGCACTCAATTAAGCTTTTGTCTTGTTTGACGTCTACCAGGTAGTGATGACCCAGATAGAAGTAAGATAGTTCGGGATTTAAGTGACCTCACTGGCGAAGGAAATATTGAGAGTATGCTTTCAGTGGAGATGGGTTTGAGGGAATTAGCTTCTCTAAAGGTCTGTTCCTAATGTTTGACATATTAATATTTTTATTTCTCTTCAAAATATATATATTTATATGAAATTCTGTTTGACTTTATCCTGTTTTTGACTTCTAATTTTTGCACTGTATCACTGTTCTGTTTAGGTTGAGGATGCTGTTGCGCTTGCATTGGCCCAACATAGACGTCCAAATTCTGTTCGGCAGTCTGGTTTAGGTATTTTTCTTTATTGTGTCATGTTATTCTAGAGTTTTCATGCCCGGTAATGTATTTTCGATGTGAAAATCTGCATCGAACTAGATGTTACCTTCTTCATATGATGACTTGAAGATGTTACGGAGAAAATGGCTTTACTTAGTTGATTCTCTGTACTTATTTCTTTTCATTTTCTAGATTATAAACTATAACAATTCCCTGACATTATAATTAATTGGTCTTCAATATCACTATGGTATTTTGGTAAGATCTTATGATAGTTGCATCCATATGCTTAATTGGTTCATATGCTGTGTGGTGCAATGTTTTACTCTTACTATCAAACTTTTTCATGCTGGTTATCCTAGAGTTGTGCAAGGTTTTTGTTAAGGACTGGAGCAGAAAGAATTTCACAACAATGCTTACCTTCTCGTTGTTTGAATTTCAGATTCCAAATCACCTGGTGACCCAAAATTTATGGAGGCATTTGGTAAGAGAGATACTTTGATCTGTTAGACGATGTATCACTAAGATTAAGGAATATCAATGCACACAATCATTAATCATATGAAAAACTAATTGTATTAGTATTCAGAAAGCATCCATCTTTCAGGACAACTTTCCTTGTAACTTGTGATTTGCATAATTGTGTGCATTTTGTTTTTGGGATGGGTTTAGGTCAAGGCATATGGTTGACTAGGAAATGTGACCCTGACTTTAAATCAAAATTTGTTAGTGGAACTTTTTTTTTCAATTTTTTCTTTTAGAATTCCAATAATTTTTGGTATAGGAAAATAAATGGGGAAAGTTTTCTTACGGAATACTATTGCATGTGAGAATGGTTTATAATATTATGAGACCTTTTATATTATTCAACCTGCCCTACCCAAAAGTGATGTAAAGCACATTGTATTTGGGTGGATATATAGGACCAGACAAATAGTTCAAAAACGTTGTGAAGTTAGTTCATGCAGTAGAATCACACAGTTATGTAGCATTCTTGACACACCAAGTTTTAAGGATAGATTTGAAGTGATGATAAGTTAATGTGGTAATCTTATATTCCCTTTTTTTTTTTTTTTTCTTACAGATCTTAGTGAAGAAGAGGTTGAAGATATTTCTTTCAAAGTGGTCAGTTTCTTTGCCTCCTTCAATATACAAAAAGCCACATCTTGTCCCTTTCTGTTATGATATCTATTATTTGTACTAAAAGTAGAAACAAGATATTAAACAATGTCAGTCCACATGTTCTTCAACACACTATTGATATTGCAGGCTTGGCTCACTTACTTTTGGAGAAGAGCTAAAGAACATGGTGTGGAGGAGGACATCGGCGAAGACAGGCTTCATCTTTGGATAAGCCGCAGTGCACAGACACCAACTTGCCACGATGCCGTGGATGGTAAGCTTCATCGTAATCAACAGTGCCACTCATAAGGCCAGCTTGGCCACTATTGCTTTCAATTGTAGGCACATTCTTCTTAATGTTGGTCTACCAACGAAGCCATTAATTTTGTGCATGCATATGCTACGCCCTTGATAACCTTATCAGTCGGTAGAGAATTGGGTGATGCCATGACCTTGATTGGCAACAGGAGGAGAAATAAAAATAGATTAATTCTGTCCTTAATTTTAAGTTTTCTTTAATGTGGTTACTGGTCTGAACATGTGGCAGTGGAGCGTGGTTTATATGAGCTGAGGAAGCTGGGGATAGAACAGCAACTTTGGGAAGCATCCCGTAAGGAGATCGATCAGCCCATCTCAGTTTCTAGTAATCATAAATCTGCTGCAGATTTTGACACCTCTTCATGATAGATGCTGCCTGCAGATTGTTGCTTATATTATATATCAATTCTTTTTTTCTTTTTTTCTTTTTTATACTCCATTTCTTTACATGAAATTCTAGTGCAACCTCTCTCTCTCTCTCTCTCTCTCTCTCTCTCTCTCTCTCTCTGGGATTGTATTACAGATATCACTCCATTTTTTCGTGTAATCAAATCCACTTCTTTTTCTCCTTGTGAGGGTTTGCAAATCGAGAGTTAGTAATTTCCCCTCCTCTGCCCTTATTATATTGTCATAATTACATTTGCTGTTTCATACCCTTGTCGTGCCAATGAGAGTTTCTAATATATAGAGGGGCTATATTGAAGGGTTAATGTGGCCCAACATTGGGCCGAAATGCTGATATTAGTCCATCGTTTGTTTCATAATCTACAAATTAAAATGAAAATAACTGAACTATGGGTTCCTCTCAGTCTCAGTAGGTAGTGTAAAAAATAATAAATTTGTTTGAAAAAGGAAGGAGAAAAGGAAATCGTCAAAGAAAAAACAACATGAGCATCTCCACATGCCAAGCTGCTTTGTAACCCCTAAATTGAGGATCGTGAGAGAGAGAGAGAGAGAGAGAGAGAGAGAGAGAGAGAGAGAGAGAGAGAGAGAGAGAGACATGATGGATAGACAAATAAGAGAAGTAAGTCGTAAGCTTCTCTTCTAGTTCAAGCCAACCTACTTTCTCATGCCCTTAAAAAGAAGCTATTTAACTACAAAAAAAGTTGATAAGCTTTTCTCTCCACTATGCATATTAAAAAGTTTCACCAAAAGGGAATAACATATAAAAATAAATAAATAAAGTGAAACTTCGCTTTCATGCCAAGGGTTTATAATAATAAAGCCTGCATATCTTTGGCCTTCCTAATCCTACCTGGACACATTTTCCAACTGCGATGCTCCCAACTACTTCACATTTGTTCATAATTTTTTTATATTTCCTTTTCCCCTTTTCTTTCCCATTCCTTTGGCTAGTCAGGCTTGGAAACAATGGAATTTTGGAAGGAAAAAAACTAAAATATTTCCAAGAATAATTGTATTTTTTTATTATAAAAAGAGCCTCGATGTTAGTCCAAGTGACGAGGAATGATCGGATATTGAGTTAGAATTAGGATAAGCGCAGGTTCAAATACCTTTGTATTTCTTATTTAAGGCCAAATTTTGATTTAAAATCCGAGAAAGGGTTCAAGTAATGATGAAGAAGATCAGCCACATTCATGAAATGTATATATCGTTGGGTCCATATTTCTCTGCCATAACCAAAGCATGGGATAGGAATGTGATTTGTCGGTTCGTACCCTGGACCATTGATGACCATTACTAATCCATGATAATTGATATTCTATTTTTGACCTTGGAAATCTGAGAGATAATATCATAATGCAGCCGCACTCTGCATTCTCTCTCTCTCTCTCTCTCTCTATATATATATATATATTTTTTTTTTTTTTTTTCATATGAACGCATCATCGTCACGTGATTTATTAATATTAATTTTTCGTTCACTCATATTATAACACGTTGAGAAATAAAATTATCAACGACTGTTTATTTAGTTTAGACTAAAAAGTATAAAGGTGAAAATTAGAAGTAGATGGCAAGCTATAAAGAAAGTCTGTGACTGAAGGAAGGAAGGGCGTGACCATTTTAGTCTGTGGTCATTGGATGACCTGCTGCAAAGGAGTTGTTAGAAATGGCACGCACTGCTAGGTCTCTGAGTTAGAGAAGAAAGCAGAAAGCAGGCCACATTAGAAGCAATTACTTGTTCTTCTTGTTCTGAAGCTATGATGGGGAACATGTGTTGCCTTGTGGACCTGCCTTATGAAAATATACATGAAAAAGTGAATGAAAACATTAGAAAAGTGAAAACAATACGATTATTATAAGAGAATCCTTTTGGACAAAAAGGTCAAAGAGAACAAATTCATCTCCAGAAAAATACATAAACAAAATGCTCAAGAGCTCTTGCGAATTCAATCTCCACTCAAACTTGTCAAAATTTCTGACACAGCTTGATTACAGATGATCATGTTGCTGGTGCAAATTTGATCATCTAACAAAATGCAGGGTTTTGTTTTTCTTTCTAATAGTAAACAGTCAGTCTATCAATTTACATAAATGTTAAGCATGTCTTGAATTTAGACGCAAAAGCATTACATTTTCCAGAAGTCGATGGGATGGGAACACACATGGAACTAAAACGGAAACAGAGACGAAATGAACCATTCAAACACGTGATTTCTTCTTCTTGTTTTGGCTGCTACTTCATGCTGGACAAAAGTTCTCTCTGGGTTCATAATCCTGGCAATGACTGAGACATAATAATAATAAACCATATATATTAGGGTTTTGTTACATACAATATGTAATAGAGTAATTTATGATATTGATTAAAAAAAATACAAGAAATGTGAAGGAAACTTACGGTGCGAAGCATAACTGGAGCCGTGAACTAATCATGGCCCTTGGTGTTGAATGCAGAGTCTTAATCAAATGTGTTCCTCCTTCTCCAACAACAATTCAAAATATGGTCATACAAGATACTGAACCTCGCGTGGTGCAATATTGCAACTGCCAGTCATGATGACATTAAAAAAGTCAAGCTTCCCTAAATGAACTAAATACTCTGTAATAAGATCATAAAATGGCAACGGCGGACGGGCAATCTTTAGGCCTTGCAATTGAAACAATTTGCTTAGTGAATATGCAACACCACCGTCATCATCTTTATGCATTCTAAAGGAGTATGCTATATATAATCTCCTCATTGCTAAGCCCATGTAAAGCATATATAGTCTTGCTTGTAATCACTGCCTTCCCTTTGAAAGGAGCATAAGTATAAATGTCAACTTTCACTTGATTCCCCTCTTTTCCCTTTCTACTCTCATGAAAAGCAAAGAGTGTGTAATTCTTGGGGCTGCAAAATGAAAACAAAATAACACCATAACAAACGGCATAACCAATTATTTCCACGAAGAAGAATAGTGTATCATCATAAAATGGAAAAGGAGGCTTTGGCTCCCAAACCTTCTGATTGGAATCATATCTCTCAAAGCTTGGATTATCCAGATATGATAGGTTGCATGGAGATGCAAGATAATACAATTTGTCATAAGCAGACACAACAGTTGCAAATGCCTTAGATGATACGGGAGGAGGAATGCATGATATTACTGCCCTAGTATCGGTGTCAAAAACATATCCTCCAAAATGTTGCAGTGGAGAAGGCCCCCTCATAATTCACGCCGAGACCGTCCTGTTGAAGTAAGTATTAGCTAGAGCAGATCCTCATACTCTGAAGGGGATGATTATGCCAGAACTTATTCCGCGGATGATGATTAGAGAAAGGAATGGATAGACAGAACAAGGAGAATAGGTAGAAGAAGAGAAGGGGAGATTAGGGTTAAAAAGACAGAATTAATACTAGAATCTCTCTCTCTCTCTCTAGAATCCGCTGTATAATTAAACTAAGCTGGGATTGTAGCACGGATGTCACTCCATTTTTTCGTGTAATCAAATTCACATTTTTGTTTTCTTGTGAAGGTTTGCAAATCGAGAGTTGGTAATTTCTCCTCCTTTGCCCTCCTTTATATGGTCATAATTAAATATATTGTTTCAGCACGATGTAGAACTTCTATAAGGGGCTATGTTGAAGGGTTGAATTCAGCATTCAATAATTTCATTGATCCGATGGTTATTAAGGACTCCCTCGTTACCGCCTCACTCCTCGTCGTATTTGGTGGGTAGGACTGTCGTTCACAGTCATCTTTCTAATAATGCAGGCCAACATAGAAGGGCTGGATTGCTATGGGGCTCAGAATCTAAAACATAAACTGCAAATAACTGAGCTATGTGGTTCTTCAGTAGGTAATGTAATTATTTTTATATAAAAAAATTAGTAAAATGAATTGAATTATTTGGAAAAAGGAAATCGCCAAAGAGAAAACAACATAAGCAACTCTGCATGCCGACTTGCTTTGTGACCCCCGAAATTGAGGATCATGAATCATGATAGATGGTAGACAGCAAAGAGAAGTAAGTCGTAAGCTTGTTTGCTCTTCAAGTTCAAAGTCAACCTGCTTTATGGATGGAGCTTGTGAGTTGTGGCACTTCCTATTCCTACATACATGATACATGAACTTAAAAGAAGGAAATTAAAAAAATAATTTTTTTTTAAAAAGAAGCTATTTAACTATAAAAAAAAGTTGATGAGCTTTTCTCCACTATGTATAGAGGTGGAGCCCACCAATACAATGGGTCCTACACTCTATTAGAGAGTTGGTACACAAGTTGGTATCTAAAGTTGGTCTCCCTAGCATTTTCCATATTAAAAAGTTTCACCAAAAGGGAATAACATATAAAAATAAAATAAAATAAGTGAAACTTTGCTTTCATGCCAAGGGTTTATAAATAATAAAGCCTACATATCTTAAGCCTTCCTAGCTAGGGACACATTTTCCAACTGCGATGCTCCCAACCACTTCCCATTGTTCATTTCTTAGGCTTGGAAAACAATGGAATTTTGGAAGGAAAAAAAAGAAGAAATCTTTCCAAGAATAATTACATTCTTTTAAAAAGATGCTTGAGGTTAGTCCAAGTGACGAGGAATGGTCGAGTATTGGGTCAGGATTAGGATGTGCAGGTTCGAATTCCTTTGTATTATTTGAGGCTAAATTTTGATTAAAAATGCGAGACAGGGTTCAAGTAATGATGAAGATCAGCCACATTCATGAAATGTATACATCGTTGGGTCCATATTTCTCTTCTGCCATAACCAAAGCATGCGATAGGAATGTGATTTGTCTGGTAGTACCCTGGACCATTCATCAACAGTGTCATCTTGCCATTACCCATTGACCATTACCAATCCATGATAATTGCTCTTTCATTTTTCACCGTGGAAATCTGAGAGATAATGCAGTCGCACTTTGCATTTTGCATATTTTTTCGTATCTCGTATTATCGTCATGTGATATTACCGTAATTTATTAATATTATTCTTCCATTCATTCATATTATAACACATGGAAAGACAAAACTATCAACCGACTCCCTCTTTAGACTAAAAAATATAAAGGTGAAAATGAGAAGTAGATGCCAAGTTATAAAGACTGTCCGTGACTGAAGGGCCTGACCATTTTAGTCTGTGGTCATTGGGTGACCTGCTGCAAATCAGTCTTTAGAAATGGCACGCACTGCTAGGTGTCTTTAGAAATGGAAAGCAGGCCCTATTAGAAGCAATTACTTGTTGTTCTTGTTCTGAAGCTATGATGGGGAACATGTGTTGTGTTGCCTTGTGGACCTGCCTTCTGAGAAATATAAATGTATATGAAAAGTAAATGAAAACATTAGAAAAGTGAAAACAATATGATTATTATAAGAAAACCCTTTTTGACAAAAAGGTCAAAGAGAACAAATTCATCTCCAGATAAATACATAAAGAAAATGTTTAAGAGCTCTTGCTAATTAAATCTCCACTCAAACTTTTTAAAATTTCTGTATCCATCCAACACAGCTTGATTACAGATGATCATGTTGCGGGTGTAAATTTTAAAAAAGATTTGCCAGTCAAAACCAATATGCAGGGTTTTGTTTTCTAATAGTAAACAGTCAGTCTATCAATTTCCAGATCTTCTATGAATTATAAAACTAGATATGGGATTGTACTTGGAGATCAAGAAAAGTTAATCAATCAAGCCATTTTTGGGAAAACCAAAAAGGAACTGCAAAGCTCAACTGCCAATACCCCTCATGAATCATGATGATGCTGTCAAAGAAAGACTTCTACTAATATCAGGAATATGCAGAAGTGAAATTAGATAAATAAAAATAGATGCCATTTCCACGCAATTTCTGACATGGAAAGTGATCTTTGTAAAAGCCACTTTCCACGGATCATGTTCAAATTTGTTACTTTGTTGAAAAGGAAGCATACTACAGAAACAACAAAACTGAAATTTCTGAGAATTAATTCAGAGCTCTAATAAAGCAACTCTTGTGCTGTTGACTCAGCCAGCCCAAATAGGCACACACCAGACTCACTATAGTCATTGTGTCTCTCATCCATATCTTTCAACACCATTTTCAGGCCTGCAAGCAAAAAGCTAGAATGGTAATGATAATAAAAAACAAGGTATGCCATTGATATAGTGCCCTACACTCTCCCTCTCCATGCCCTCCACTGAGCAACATTTAAGCAAGGCTCTCTTTCTCTCCAAGTGCCTTGTCTAGTTGTATTCATCTTCCCCTCCTCACTTCTGAAACCATGTATTCTTCTCGAACATGGAAGACCATGGCAATGGCTGCAGTAGTTGTGCTTCAGCTCTGGTTTTCCATGGAGGTTGAGTCTTCTTCTTCTTCTTCTCATCATCCTGATCACAACATAACTAGGCTTCCAGGCCAACCCCATGTGGGCTTTCAACATTTCTCAGGTTATATTACTGTGGATGATCAGAAGCATAAAGCTCTATTTTACTACTTTGTTGAAGCAGAAATAAATCCAGCTTCAAAGCCTTTGGTCCTCTGGTTGAATGGAGGTCTGTTAACTCCCCTTAATTGCTTCAATGGAAATCAAATAGATATATGTATGTGAGAAATGTAGGAAAGAACTGAGAAGCATCATTAATCGATGTGTAATTTTCTGTTTCATGTAGGACCTGGTTGTTCTTCTCTTGGGGTAGGGGCATTTTCTGAAAATGGACCTTTTAGACCAGATGGTGAGGTCCTGGTTAGGAATGAGTACAGCTGGAACAGAGGTAATGCCATAAATATATTAGCTGTGGTCACTGGCCAGCCAAAAAAGAAAAAGAAAATAGTTGCTGCATGATTTGGCAATTTATATTTTCATTTTCATTTGATATTGCAGAGGCAAATATGTTGTATTTAGAGACACCAGTTGGAGTGGGGTTCTCTTATTCTAAATCAAGCTCCTCCTATGTGTCAGTGGATGATGAGGCAACAGGTATATATATTTATGTTCTCATCAGTTCCAAATACATGTTCATCCTTTTGTTTCTTGCTTTCTACTTTTCCCCCTTTTGAAAAATTATGGTTTGCCCAGTGGACTACATATTAAAGTTTGCTTAGACTTTTCAAGAAGTGACATTTAAGCAGTGTTTCATTTTCCACACTACAACAGTGTAACTTTTGTTTTGCACTTCCAAAGTTCCAATGAAGGGTTCAAAACTATTAACAGTCACCAGTATTAACAAGCACTTTTTAATCTCTCTTTTTTTTTTCCTAAATTCTGAATTTAGAACTTATGGAATATTTGAATTTTGTGTCTGCATTTAATTTCTTAAGCAAGGGACAATCTTGTGTTCTTGCAACGCTGGTTCAACAAGTTCCCCCAGTACAAGCACAGGGATTTGTTTCTAACAGGAGAAAGTTATGCAGGTACCTTTGTAAATATAAGCTGACTTGTTGAGAAATGCTTTTTAATTTCCTGTTTCATCCTTTTTCTTATTATCATTTTGTTGCTGCTTATTATTAATTCCAGGTCACTACATTCCACAACTTGCAAATCTTATGGTTGAAATTAACAGAAAGGAAAAGTTGTTCAGTATAAAAGGAATTGCTGTGAGTAGAACTTTAATAAAGTTTGGATTTTGACTGACCAAAAAAACATAAAAGGAAAATATTTTATATGTATTCTCTCTCACTGCAGCTGGGAAATCCTGTTCTAGAATTTTCCACTGACTTCAACTCAAGAGCTGAGTTCTTCTGGTCTCATGGACTAATATCAGATTCAACATACAACATGTTCACGTCTGTTTGTAACTATTCGCGATATGTGAGTGAGTACTATAGAGACTCAGTTTCGCCTTCTTGTTCAAAAGTTATGAGCCAAGTGAGCAGAGAAACCAGTAAATTTGTGGACAAGTATGATGTTACACTTGATGTCTGCATTTCATCTGTGCTCTCACAATCAAAGGTTATAAGCCCCAATGTAAGTAAGCCTTCTCTTCCCTTTAACTTATGGTATGCCTTTTCTTTTTTTCTTCGTTTCTTTTTTTCTTTTTTTGGTGTTACATATCTGAACTCTTCATATATGCGACAGCAAATGACTGAGAGGATAGATGTATGTGTTGAAGACAAAATTGTGAATTATTTGAACCGGAAAGACGTGCAAAAGGCTCTACATGCTAGGCTTGTCGGAGTTCGCAGATGGGATGTTTGCAGCAAGTAATTATTTTCTTTCTGAAGATTAAATACATATGAAGCAATGCTTGTTTAGAACAATAAGAACCAACTTATCAAAAGTGATATGTGGGTCTATTATTTAAAATTTATAAAATATACAATCTTTTCAGTCACTAACTGAAATTTCATGTTGATACTAGCATTTTGGACTATCAAGTGCTCAACCTGGAAATACCTACAATCTCATTAGTTGGATCACTTGTCAAGGCCGGAATCCCGGTGTTAGTTTACAGGTACTTGTAACTGGAAATACACTTCTTGCATGATCTCAAATCAAATTATTATTCTTGAATGATATATAGATACTTGTAACTGGTATAAAAGTAAAACTCATAAAATTTCTCAATTCAGTGGAGATCAGGATTCTGTAATTCCATTGACGGGAAGCCGCACCTTGGTCTATAGATTGGCAAGGGAGTTGGGATTGAACACCACTGTCCCTTACAGAGTTTGGTTCGAGGGAAAGCAGGTATATTGCAATGCTTAATGATTATGCATAGCACATTCATTTCATATCTTTATCTTTAAATTTCTGATCAGCCTTTTCTTTTCCTTTCTTTTTTTCTCATTCTAAGATTTTATTTGTGATGAGTTTGTCTGCCATCAGATGGAGAGATATAAACTTAAATCTGGTTTCATATGATTTCTATTGGTTCTGTCCAGGTTGGTGGGTGGACCCAAGTGTATGGTAACATACTTTCATTTGCCACCATCAGAGGTGCCTCTCATGAAGCTCCTTTCTCACAGCCTGAGAGATCACTCAGGCTTTTCAAGTCATTTCTGGAAGGCAGGCCTCTGCCTGAAGTTTTCTGATACATTGTTTAGGTCCATAGTGATTGAGTTTGCAAGTAAATATGCTGTGCTATACATGGCTGCTGAAGAGTTTCTTTCAATTTGCAAGAAGAAGAGGGAGTTTTGTGTGTGTGTGTGTGTGTGTTTTTTGTTTTCTGGCTTTTGTAAATGTAAAAGACTCATCGGGTTGGAAATTTTTTGTAAACTTCAAAGGCTTCTTGTTTCTTCAATTGATTTGACTGAATCATTAGATTCATTCACAAAAACTCTTTTCTGACCTTGACTTAGGAGAGGATATACTAAATGCAAGCTCTAATCACTGCCATACAGACAATTTTCAACATGTTTTTCTGGTAAAGATGTTTAACATCAATCTTAACACAACATTAATCATCCGTCCAAACTTGTTTATTTGGTATAACCATTTTTCTTTCTTCTTGTTTGGTCCCAAGACCACCCCACCACTTCAATGACAAGTTTTCCTCAGAAAATTAAACTCATTTCCTTTTCAATTAGCACTTCTCAAAAAGAAAAGACCCGTTGGAGATCTAGACAAACAAAGTACACATAATAATTAAAGAGTGCTGCTAAACAAACTCTAAAATTAACTGAGTACACCCTACTATAAAAGTATATATTGAATTATTGATTTATCCTAATATAAAATGACCAAAAAGGATATATGGAATTGTGAAATAAATATAATTTTAATAAATACACCCTACTAATCATATTCAACCCTAATCAAGAGATTGCTTGTCCTATTGTGTTTTTAACGAAAGATGTAGTGATTGCAAAAACTTGGAATTGCAAAAAAAGTGTCAACAGTTTTAGTAGAAGCATAAATCCAAATGAAAAGTCAAAGATTTATAAACACTATTAAAAAGCTGAAAATCAACTATAAAATAATGCTACAAGTATTAGGGTGTACAAGAAGTATTTTTGGTAGTTTTATAGGGTGTACTTAGTTAATTTTACATTTTAATTAAAATATTAAAGTGTACTTAAATCATAGAAGGTACTCATTTAATTTTAGAGTTCGTTTAACAACACTCTAATTAAATTATCAAACAATCAGTGGATCTCTTCAGGAAAAAAATATATATAAAATATCAGTGGGTCTCAAGCGTTATACAATTATTATATATTTATATAAACAGAGTCTGATTAAACAAAAGAAAGCCAAAGCAAACGAGAGTGATTCTCATCCTCATCATCATCATTATAGCTTGAATTGAAGCAACAACAACAACAACCAATTCCCAAAGCCCCATCGTACAGTTTCAGACCAAAAACCAGCAACCTCCATTTCATAACAAGTTTTAGGCCCGAAAAAAGGACCCCCACTTGCCTACCTACCCACTACTATATCTCTACACCGTATAGTTTTTCAGTTTTCAAAAGAGCAAAACTGAATAGGCGCCAACTTCCATCTATCTCGCACTTTCTTTGTTCCTTAAAAAAGTGAACTGCTTTTTATATTTTTGAGTTTATATACTTAGCCTGTACAGTTTTTTCTCTCTCCCTCCAACTGGCTTTGAGGACAGACAGAGAGTGGTACCCTCCCATTATTTTTATTTTTCTAAAGAAACCCCAACATCCCAAAAATAAACATTATGGCAAAAGAGCAAAGCCAGGAGCCTGCCATCATCAACCCTCTGCAGGTCCAGGTATTGTCCTCCGTTCCCTTTAATTGTTTTTCCTTCTTGTTTAAACCCAAATAATTAAAATCTCATGCATTTTTCAGCTTTTGGGATCTGGGTTTTCTTTGCGTTACATAAATTAAGCAGCTTTTATTGACTTTTGAACAAGTGAAACAGATTGGGGTATCTGATTTCATATTGTTGTTTATATGTTGAAATTGCAGGACAAAGGGGAAGACAAGGAGTTGGACCCTGGATCTGACGAGCCTGAGGCCCCTTTGCCTCTCACAGTCACTTCCCGGGTTAGTAACTTTTATATGATTTTGATTCTTTCTTTAAAACCAGAAAGAGGAAAGAACAAATGGGCATTATGTTTTTGTATAGTTAGGTTCCTTGGAATGCGGGTGTTTTGTATTAATTTTCCACAGAAAGACAGATAGTGACTGTATTTTTTTAGACAAACAAAGACGAAACTAAACATGGATAGGGTGTATTGGCAATGCAGGTCTTGTATATGTTGGGTGACATTGCCGCAGGGCCTGCGTATAGAATCACGCAATGGCTGGAATTGGTTCGTAAGCGGAGTTCCCGATATCATTCCTCTGGCTTCCCCCACAGCCTTCCGAGGTTTAACAGTATGCCTTTTAGGTTTGTTTCAACTTTTTGTTATCTTGTGTTTATGTGCATTGAAATGTGGTTAAATCGCTGTAAGAGGAAATTTTCGATGTTGCATTGTAGTCATCATGGTTGCTATTCAGTGCAGGAGAATCTGTTGGTGACTGGGCAGATCATCTGCCTACCGAGCAAAACACAGAAGTCAATCTCTGGGAAAGACTTGGTAAAGCTGCTACATTGGACATTGAGTCAAGTTCTTTCTCCTGGGATAGACTTTCTTCGCTTCATCACACTGAACATAGTAGTAGCAATGACAATTCTGAGGATGAAATGAATAAAGCACTTGAGGTGTGCAATCTCCTTTAAATACAGTACATGGAATATCATGCAAAGAAGAAATACATGCATCATTGATTATATTCTTATCTGCTGCCTCGTCATCTCTTCAGTTGTGTGCATATAGGTCACTGTGAATTCGGGGGGAGTTGTCTTCTTTGCCCTATTCAACCAGCCAGGGATTGAAGATGCTATTCCTAAGGAAGCAGTAGCTGTTATAAAGATATCGTCCTCAAGGATGGCCACACAATCTGAACGTCTTGGTTATGAATTTGCAAAGTGCCTTGGAGTTCGAATTCCACAGGTTGCAACTTGTCACTCCTGCAATCATATTATAACTTGTCCTGTTCGTTAGGCTTTCTAGCGCTTGATGTGGAGTCATTTTCCGCTCTTGCCAACACCATAATATGTATATTTTGTCTGTTGGGTATTGTAGGCCAGAGTCATTCATAATTGTAGCTCGGAGTGGCTCCAGATGAAGGAAGCTGCAGAGAAGGCAAGAGATGTAGCAAGTTCAGAAGGGGATGAATGTGGTGAAATGACATGTTCAGAACTTTTGGAAGCTCTTGAACTTAGCCGATGCCTTTTGCTTATGAGGTCTAACTACAATCTTAGTGTTTCTGTTTTTTTAATGTAAATGAGTTATCCTGCAGCATAAAATATACGGGCTTCTTTCACCATCTAGTGCCTAATTTTTTTATGGCGTAGGGATAGACTAGTCAATTAACATATCATCTTTTATATGTTATTCTACTATATCAGCCTGCATAAATGATAAGGGTATTTTGCTGGAGCTTATTTGCCTTATCCACTATTGTTGAGAAGTACATGGTCATTTGACTCAGTATTTCCATAAGCTCTACCAGATTGTTACCTACATGCACATGACTAGTTAGAGCATGTAAAGAAGTTTCTATTGATTGCTGGTCATTACACATGAAGTTAAAATGTTACCCTGATATTCTAGAACATGTTCAATGGCCCCTTCCACAATACTCATAATAGCAAATTAATGAGCATGATGTTCCATCATGTGCAGCACTAGAAAATGCTTCCCAGTAGATAACTGAATCTTTTATATGGTGTTACTGAAACCAAAACTTTTATCTTTGCAGCTATGTTCATGGATCTCCTTTACTTGAAAGCTCAAATGTATTTGAGTCAAAGGAAACTGCGGAAAAAACAGCAGCTGCTCTTGGTAGGATCCTGATGTTGGATCTTGTCATCAGAAATGAAGATAGGCTTCCTTGCCGTCAGCTCAGATGGCGTGGAAATTCTGCAAATCTATTGTTGGCTGACAAAACGACTTTTGCAAACATGGACAGATTGGAGGAAGCCTTCGATTCTTCAATCAAGCGATACAAACCAAGAGTGATCAGAGGTCTTCATAAGGATAGAAGGGCAACTTCAGTAGATAGAAAACTGAGTGCCCATAATTCAGGACTGGTATCACAGACTTCTGATCTTTCAGATATTATAGAGTCACCAAGATCCATAAAGAGTCAACTATCAGATGATTCAATTTTATCTGATTTTCCAATTGTGGCTATTGACTCTGGTGTTCCCCGTAGGCCTCCTGCTGGAAAACGTGCAAATGACCAGGAAATTTATCCTAGGCTGGTTGAGTTACTACTCAATAGTTCCGAGTACTCCTCTAATGTGTTACATGACATAACATTAGGGAAACTAGGACGTCCTCCTTTACAAGACATTGATGCATCTGATACACGAGCAGTTTATGAAAGGACTTCAGTTGTTCAAGAGTTCCGTAATGGATTCCGAGCTGCTCTTAGGGACCTACAAGGCTTCCATATATTCTTACTCACACTTCACCAAAAACTGGAGAACTTGCTACGAATATTTTTTAATATTATAGATAAAATATCTTCAGGGGAGTCTGACAAAGAGGATTTGGCAGTTCCTGAGTCGCCCTCGCTTGCTTCTGGAAGTGTTAATTTCCCTTTTTCACCAAGCAAGGACCGACTCATCAATGAGAACCATCCAGAGAGTGATTCTGAATTGCAGAGAACTGCTCCAAGGTCTTCATATTCGGGAAATAAAGAAAGCTCCGACTTGTGCTCTCCCATGTCACGGGATAGTTGGCATGGGAGGTTCTCTAAAGGGAGTGCAGAGCCCCTCCGTAGTCTGCGTTTGACAGCAAAGCTCCGGGACTTCCATAAATATGCCAAGGTTAGAAATTTACTTAAACAAAAACTTTGTGTTATACTGCAGATGATGAAACAGAAAGTCCTTTTTTTAATACATAATTCTTCTTAAACTTTAACATTACAATGCTCAGGTCGATGCAGAATCAAACAAAGAATTGGAACAGTGGAATGAAATGTTAAAGAGCGATGCTATCAAACTCTGCCAGGAGAACAATTTTAATGCTGGGTTTTTTGAGGGTAGTGACAATAACGGTGTTGTTGATGCTTATGAATTGAAGGTAATCTTTGCATTCCACTCTCTGTGTGTGTCTGTCTCCTTTCCTTTTCTCTTCCTTTAACCATCATTGTATTTACAAATAACAGGTCAGACTTGAGCACATACTTGAGAGGATTGCATTGATATCTGGGGCTGCAAACACAGAGAGGCCATCTCCAATCACAAGTTGCCTGTTCATCGGCGGGGCCCTGGCTGCACGATCTGTATTCACCCTGCAACGCTTAGGAATTACTCATATATTGTGTTTGTGTTCCAATGAAATTGGACAATCAGATTCACAGTTTCCTGATCTATTCGAGTACAAAAACTTTTCTGTGAGTTTTCTTTCTCATATGTGAACATATTTCATGTATGTTCTTAATGCACGCATCTCCAACCATCTCCATTAAGATGAAAGTCTTTGTTGAACATGGATCCCCAACTCTCCATGTATTGTTTTCGTCATATTTTTTTGCACCTGCATTGTCCTGATTAAACTACCCATTCCCTTTGAACAGATATGCGACAATGACGATTCAAACATCAGCGGCATCTTTGATGAAGCTATCAGTTTTATTGATCATGTTGAACAAATAGGAGGGAAGGTTCTGGTCCATTGCTTCGAGGGGAGAAGCAGAAGTGCCACGCTGGTGCTTGCATACCTAATGCTCAGAAAGTAAGTAGAATCCACAACCTCTGGCATCAGCCAACCTTGGATATTCTTTTTCTTCTGTGAAATGTGATTTCAACAAGATTACTTTAGGAAATATTTTGGTAAATAATCTTTCTATGGTGCAGGAACCGCACTCTATTAGAAGCATGGAATTCTCTCAAACAAGTTCATCGCCGAGCGCAACCCAATGATGGTTTTGCAAAAGTCCTATTGGATCTGGACAAGAAACTTCATGGGAAAGTTTCCATGGAATGGCAACAGCGGAAGCCAACGATGAAAGTTTGCCCTATCTGTGGGGTGAATGCAGGTCTGAGTAGCAGCTCACTTAAGCTTCATTTGCAGAAATCACACAAGAAACTATCATCAGGTAGCGTGGATAGTGCAATGACAATGGAAATACAAAAGGCTTTGACTGCATTAAAAATGAGTCGAGGTGGAAGCGTCAGCCCTAAACAGAGGCATTCTCATTCAGATGTGGAAGATTAGAGATTTCCAAGCTGCTTTTTTATTTCTATAAGGTGGACTATTAGTTTCAGAATGTGGTCGATCAATCTTGTAGATATATAGAGAGATTGTAGAAGTGTCTTGTAATCAAGGAATTGTGCGGTGGGTTTTTGCACATCCGGGCTTCAAGTTTAAATGTATCATAAATAGATTCTCAGAATTTAGAGATAAAGTTAATTTGCCATGCCCTTTTTGTCAAAAATGACTTTGTTAATAACTGATGTTAAACATGAGCTACTATATGACTAATGAACAGCATAGAACTTAAGAACCACCCAAGGATAAAATTAGAGAGGTAAAACAACATGAATGTGTTAAAATTCTTTATTAGAAATACTAGCATTCCCAACACTAATTCCACCACAGGAGGGGTCTAAAAGAAAAAAGTACTAACCCTACCATTTGTGACTGAACTATGCATGCTATTCTTCTGTATAAACTGGTACAGCCTTGAACAGTCAAGTCAACCATTAAACAAACAGCTTTCAATTACCGCTACCAACTAGTCCTTTTTGGAGTAGACTGTTCAATTGCAAAGCGCAAATGAAAAAAATACAAACATATTGGCAAAAGATTAACAAAAGCGGCTATGTTAACTTTCAAACTGGGATTGCCTCGGGCAAAGACTCGGGAGAACCACTGCTACCATTGAGCACAGTCACATTGCCATCAGAATCGACATCCACGATAACCGAGTCGCCTTCTTTGATCTCCCTTGCAAGCATCTTCTCAGCCATGCTGTCCTCCAAAAGTCTCATTATGGCCCTTCTTAGAGGCCTTGCTCCATAACTTGGGTTGTATCCTTCGTCAACCACTCTATCCCTAAACCTCTCTGTCACTTGAAGCTCTATCTCTTTAACCCTCAACCTCTCAAAAACCTCCTTGAGCATTATATCTGCTATTTCCTTTACCTCCAGCTTAGTGAGTTGTCGGAAGACAATCATTTCATCCAACCTATTCAAGAACTCTGGTCTAAAGTACTGTTTTAGTTCCTCTGTCACCAAGCTCTTAATTCTATTGTAACTGCTATCCTTCTCATCGTAATCAAGGTCAAATCCTATACGACGGCCTCCTTTCTCAATTACACTGCTTCCAACATTAGACGTCATTATCAGAAGTGTATTCTTGAAATCCACAGTTCTGCCCTTGCTGTCAGTCAATCTTCCATCCTCAAGTATTTGAAGCATCATGTTGAAGACATCGGGATGAGCCTTCTCAATCTCATCAAAAAGCACCACTGTGTAAGGACGTCGTCGAACAGCTTCAGTCAGCTGACCTCCCTCAGTGTAACCAACATAACCTGGGGGAGAACCAATGAGCTTGGAAACAGTGTGTCTTTCCATGAACTCACTCATATCAAGCCGAATCATGGCTTCTTCAGAACCAAAGTAGTAAGCAGCCAAAGCTTTTGCAAGCTCAGATTTCCCAACACCAGTTGGACCAGAAAAGATGAAACTGGCAATAGGACGATTAGGATTCTTCAGTCCAACACGAGCGCGGCGAATAGCACGACTAATAGCCTTGACTGCTTCATCCTGACCAACGACTCGCGTATGGAGGGTCTCTTCCATCTTGAGGAGGCGGTCCGATTCATCAGTTGACACCTTCTCAACTGGAATGCCAGTCCAGGAGGACACAATATGTTGAATATCCACTTCAGTCACGAGAGGACCTACATCTCCTGCCTCACTCTCTGCCTTACTCATCTCCTTGCCTTTATCAACAACAGCTGAGATCTGTGCCGAAAGGTCCTTTTCTCTGTCACGTAATTCCCCAGCCTGTCCAAAATTTTCTGTTGTCAGCTTAATTGATGAAAGCTTTCATACTAACATAAGACATTATTTGACAGTCTACTCATTAACTCTGATATCAATTTCACTCTAGAAAGCACCTGAAATTTTATAAATATTTCTAGCAGCAACTTCTATTGACAACCCTAACATTTGATTTGGTTGTTTAGAAATCTAGCATGCATACCAATGCAAAGCGCTTCAGCAACAGAATTGTGTACCTTTTCAAAGTCTTGGCTTCTAACAGCCTCATCCTTCTCCTTAGTGATCTGCCTCCGTTCTTTCTCAAGCTCTCTAGCTTCTTCAGGTAGCTGCATAGAACATAAAGTATTCCCCAGTCAACACCAGAAATCCCAGGGATTAAAAAGACAAGTGGCTATCCAAACCAGAAAGTGAGGTCATACCTGTGCATGACGAAGACGAACTCGAGAACCAGCTTCATCAATCAAGTCAATTGCTTTATCAGGCAGAAAGCGATCACTGAAGTATACACAGCCATCAATGAGAACAACATTATTCAATTATAACGCATAAGGAAACAGACAGGTCGCCAGCACCAATTGAAAAACAAAAACCAAAAATTTATAATAAAAAAAGTAAAAAGTAAATAATTTCCATAAATGGACATCAGCCATTATCCAGAGGAAGGCAAGCAATAACCAAAGGACATTTTCATTCATCAAAACACTACCAACATTTAACCATTTTGAATAAACATCAGCAGCATCCATCCAGCATTACATTGAACACAGAAGTAGGGATGCCTACCTGATATACTGGTATGATAGCTGTGCAGCAGATACCAGGGCTTCATCAGTGTAGCGGAGCTTGTGGTGAATCTCGTATCGCTCTCGAAGTCCTCTCAAAATCTGAATGGTTTCATCCACAGTTGGTTCAGGAACTTTGACTGGTTGGAAACGCCTTTCCAAGGCTGGATCTTTCTCTATGTGCTTTCTGTATTCATCGAGAGTTGTGGCACCAATGCACTACACCAATAAAAATTAAACTAACTATTTGGATCCAAATGTAAACAGCAGTAAGCTATTCTAATGTGGCTCCACATATATAATATTTTATAATTTACAATACCGCAGCCAAATTGATTTCAGTTCATAACAAAAATAGAAACAATGGTTATATTCTTTCTATCACTTTTTCAAAATTACCTGCAGTTCACCTCTTGCAAGAGCTGGTTTTAATATATTTGCGGCATCAATTGCCCCTTCTGCTGCTCCCGCTCCAATTAAAGTGTGCACCTCATCAATAAACAAAATTATCTCATCACTTTGTTTAATTTCCTCCATGAGCTTCTTTAATCTTTCCTCAAACTCTCCACGGTACTTTGTACCAGCAACAAGAAGACCCATATCCAGCGTTATAACCTAAAGAGTGGCAAGGTGGGGAAAAGGTCAAATGTATTATTGCATTGTTTTCCAAAACGTAACTAGAGGCATTGAAATAGAGGAAACTTTCCAAACAAGGCGACCATATTAAGCCTGGATGTTATGCACACACATAATGTTACATATAATATTGCTGAAAATTACAAATAAACTCTCACGCACCTTCTTTCCCTCTATGGTTTCAGGAACATCACCAGTTGCAATCCGTTGAGCAAGGCCTTCTGCAATTGCAGTCTTCCCAACACCAGGTTCTCCAATAAGGCAGGGATTATTCTTAGTCCGCCTACCCAAAATTTGCACAACACGTTCGATTTGTGGTTGTCTTCCAACAACAGGATCCAACTTACCCTGGGAATTTAAGAAAAAATATCTTAAAAACAGGCCTTCAAACAAACAAACAAAAAAAAAAATCGGAGCACATGCTACTATATAAAATAAGGGATATCGGAAAGTTCAAACTTACCTCCTCTGCTAGCTTAGTTAAATTGGTCCCATATTCTTCTAGAGTCGGCATCTTATTACCACTGCTTCCTCCTCCAACACCGGCACCAACAGCCTCTGTGCTCTCACCCACCATACGGATAACCTGCCCACACCAACAAAGTTTTTCATGGTTACTTTCTGATGATGAATTTATTCAAGAAGAATAACCAAAGAAGGATGACATGCTTGCCTGTGTGCGAATGTTACTAGGGTCAGCACCTAAATTTTCAAGAACACGAGCTGCTACACCCTCCCCCTCCCGAAGTAAGCCCAGAAGCAAGTGCTCGGATCCAATATAGTTATGGCCTGAAATTTATCATTTATTGTCCCTTTAGTTAACAAAAAAATGAATGTAAACCGTTACAGAGAAGTAAACACTTATCAATTTGCATAGAGATCAAAAAGGGTGACCAAGAAACAGGGAATACATAGGAAAGAAAGAAAAGAGCCTAAACGCACAATGAATTCAAAAGGGGTTGCTTGGATTCATCCAGTCAACCAAGTCCATGCTACTAATATTCAAATGTATTCATATCTTGCAATGTTTCTTTCAATAACACTACATTTGTCTTCAATTTCATGCATGGACCCTTTAAATATTGGTTAACTCCACAAGGATATTAATGTTTAATACCAAACAGTCCATATACATTGCTACATCTACTAAGGTATACACGTCAGAGTTACCCCACAAACCCAGTACATAAAAATAAGATGCCTTTCAACGAGAAAATAGACGTTTCTTATTAGTTTCTATCAATGTTCTCAAGGCATTTAGAGAACAAGAGAAGGAGAAAGAAAGTTACCAAGTTGGCGAGCTTCCTCCAGTGACAGCTCCAAAACTCGCTTCGCACGAGGAGTGAATGGAATTTCAACAGCAACAAAACCACTACCCCTTCCAATTATCTTCTCCACTTCAACACGTGCATCTTTAAGATTAATTCCCATGGATTTAAGAACCTTGGCAGCAATACCAGTTCCTTCACCGATAAGACCCAAAAGTATCTGCTCTGTGCCAACAAAATTGTGACCAAGTCGCCTTGCTTCCTCTTGTGCAAGCATAATTACTTTAATTGCTTTTTCTGTGAAGCGTTCAAACATGGCTTTAGGCACACATCTGCTAGCCTTTCGACGGGAAGTGATTGCAACTCCCATCTTGGAATAAAAGTCTTGCCCAGGTTTCGCCATAATATCTAAAGCATTAACACTACGGAGTCCTGAGAAACTGCTTATTCTCAATCCAGGTGCTCGTAAAGTACAACACATCTTGACTGTCCTTTTGGCATTTCCCGACCCTTTAGATTGACCAAGCCTTCTCCCAGCAACCACACCAGGAATATTAGTTGACTGAACCAGAACTCTAGCCATGATATCAACTTAGCAGTCTGCATTCAGCAACAATCAAACTTAGATTTAGTTGCCAATTCGAATATTCAGAGTGATAAAAAATCAAGAAAAAAAATTCACCAATAACTTAGCAGTTAGTTTCAATACAAACATCATGGTACTCAAATGTATACATCAATATTCAGCCAGCAACAAGTGTATGACTCCCATCAACATAGAACATACAATACAAACTTCCTCAATAATAATTATAAAAATGTGAAATCCTTTCCCACTCTTATCTCTCGCTATCAAGAAAACATAAATTGTGTTTTTTGCCTCCCAAAACCAGCATAGAAGTGATTAAGCAAGCACAAAAATCAATCCAACAACAGTTAGAAGTAGTTATCGAAGAGCTTATATTGGCAAACTAGGTAACTTAGAAAAAGTTCAGAAACAAAGCAACCATTAAATATCAAATAAACTACAAGCCCTATATAGACCACCAAAAACATAGATTAAACCAGACCAACAAAGCTCAAAGACACAACCTTTAACATTAGATACCCAGATTATAGGGAGCAAAGAGTTAAACGCAAGCTCAAAGTCAAAATAACATATCAATTTTATAAACCCAGCAATCATCACAATAACATCAACAAATTCGAAACTTGCGAATCAATAACAAATTCCATTCGATAAAGGTAAGAACAACCGATTAGAAAGGGGAAAACCCAGAATCCAAAAAGGCAGAAGCAAAAGTAAAAACCCTAACTTTTGTACGCAGAAGCAACCAAATCAAAAGGGTGACAAATTGAAATGAAAGCTCACCTAAAACCCCTTATTTGGATAAACTTTCAATTAAATAAAATGAAATTTTCAGAAAGAGAGACAGGGTCTTTCTTCAGAGAGAAGAGAGAGACCCTATTCTTAGTATTCTATGGTCGGCCGAAGAGGAAGAGATAGGTGTGGTCTTAAGAGAAGCTCTCTCTCTTTCTCTCTCTTTCTTTCTCGCTCTCTCTATAAATCGACAAATCTATCCCTTAGCCTTTTCTCTTCCATATGAGGCTCCATCACCGTTCATGCACCGTCCCGTACATGATTAGCTACAAGACACCGCTGCCTACATCCGCGATTGATCAACGGCAATATATTACGACACGTCGTCTAAAGTGTGAGATTATGGCTCCGACCGGACCCACCGGTCTTATCTGTATGTCAATGTGAATGTTAGCGCAGTCCATATCTTGCCCCGGAGATATTTCGCTGGATGACAATTTTACCCCTACTACGCTGCCTCTTCATTCGCCATAAATATTGCGGGTGCATGAATGTCTTATATGAATACGTCTCTATTGTAAGTGGCAACACAGCCGTACACGAGAACAATTGCTCAAATGTTTTTCTCTCTTTCTTTCTTTCTTTTTGACGCAATGTAATTTACACTCTATTTTTTTTTTTAATGTTATATGATTTTCTTTAATTTTTTTAATATTGAGAATTAAGTAGAGAGGTTTACAAAATTATTCACTGGGTGTCTAGGAGGTTCGTACCTTTGTCTACATGAACGAAGATGGAAGAACTCAACCAACTAAGCTTTATACCTCACTGACAATATAATTTTCTTTAATAAACATTCAAAATTGAGTCTAAATTACTCTAATTAATCTACAAATAAGGAGGGATTTGAACTTGAATGTAAGGGGACGGCCCACTGTCTTAACTAACTGGATTCAAACTTGAGACATCTTTTAATTTCGAAGAGAAAAATACCAAATATCAAGAGTTAGATGGTGTTAGACAAATCTCGTATTCATGTAGGTTGTGACAAATTGATATCAAAGTTGCAAGTGTAATGTTTAATTCATTAGAATTACTATAAGTAAATTGAGTTTAAAGTTGAGAGTGTTCGAAAACTTTATTCTTTTCTACGAATTTAAATATAAATAGGGTAAATATTGCAATGGAAATTAGAAATTTTAAATTTAAAAGGGGGTATTTGGAGGGCCTCTCTCTTTGACAAAGTCCTATGATTAGGATGGGTTTGATTGTTTGTACATGTAAAAATATCAGGCAGTCCAGTGTTAGGCCTTTTGGGTCGGCAGCCTTTAGTTTAGGTCTTGTTGTCAATCCAATGACCATAATTTTAATTTGTTTTTCCAGTTTATTCTTCCTTTTGTTTTACTAACTTCTCCTTCATGGACAAAATTTCTTCTTTGCTCTTCTTTTGTAGGCTTTTATGGGTGGAGTATTTTGGGCTAATTGGACTTTCGAATCTTCTCCAGCCCAAGATTTAAAAAGGCTTTTATTGGGGACTTAAATCAATTCGTATGATTGAACGAAGGAGGGTCGGCCCACTTTGTCATTCATGGACTGCCTCAATGGGTTTTTCTTACTTCTCCTATGTCAAATTATAGTTCATATAAAATTCATAAATTTATGTTCAAACAAAAATTCATCTAGTAAAGGTTTCAAAGTAACGGTCTTGCTACAACATAACGTGTCAGATTGTTTTACAAAAAAATCACTTTATTTGTAGTGCTGTCTTTATCATGTGAAAGTTTATCTTGGTTTATCTAGACTAGATGATTTGAGCTGTTCGACACCTTGAAGGAAGGCCGGGCTGGGTGGCTCAGCCCATTTCAGCCTTCGGAGCCCCATGTGACACACAACGCGCAAAAGATAAAAAAACAGAAAACAAAATAATAAATGGAGCTTCTACAATAAGAAGTTTAGAGTGAGGGGCTTATTTAAGGGGTTCAATCCAACCATCAAACCATTTAAAATGTTTAAATTCATTGATTTCATCACATTTGTTGATGGTGAGATTGAACCCCTCAAATAAGTTTCTCATTCTAAACTCCTCATTATGCCTTTCCGAAGAAGGGATGAAAGCAACACAATACAACATGTCAATTAACAATCGAAGGAAGGCTGGGATGAGTGGCTCAGCCCATTTCAACCTTCAGAGCCCCATGTAACACACAAAGCGCAAAAGAAAAAGAAAAAAACATAAAGCAAAAGAATGGAAGCAACACAATACAATCAATTAACAATCTTCAACTGCAGCAAAAGTTGATTATTTTTCCATCTTTAAAGGAATAGGACATGGAGCGTCCGTGTAAATGTAATTTTAAGCCAAGGGGTACACAAAAAAGTTGATAATGTTCTGAGTTGTTGTGATGTGATAGTAAACAAGAACGTTTCCCTTGCAAGTAATAAGAGTGTGGGGTAACCTAAAACTCAAGGGCAGCCTTTTATTTTATGCCAATATGACAATATGTCCATTGCTCACGGGGATAGTCCAGGAATATTAAAGGCAGCTTTCCTTTCCAAATGCCATAGGAGCCAGCCAGCTGAGCTGCAACTTAATTAAAATTCTTGTCGCCCTTTCTTTGCACTTTGGCATCTGTTTACATTTAACATTGATTACACTTTCAATGTGGTCCATATTTCCCACTAGCCCTATGTTTATTTTTATAGATTTAGTGGGTCCCCATGATAAATAAGGTTCCAGTTTCGGTACATTTGTGTATATGTGTGGTATTCTTTCACTCGGGGGGCCATAGGAAATGAATATAGCCTATGTTATGCTATTGCTTCACAAGTATTTGGATCTAAGATTCAAAATATAGAGCTCGATTGTATGAATTTGAAGTATCAAGTTATAAATCAAGTTTGGGATTAGAGTTGGAGTTTAAGATGATAATTCGGACAAATTCAGCTGAATTTCAACAACGTAACTTTCAAATTAAACTCAACTTTGATTTGATCGAATTAGTAATTTCTTAACTCGGGTCGAACATGTTCAAATTGATCCATCCAATCCAGGTTACACCTCTCGATGAGTTTTAAGTAGGAAAATGTAAATGGATGAGATTTTCCTAAACTAATATTCATAACATTTGAGCCATATTGGAAAGAGTTTGGTTTGGTTAGGGCACACACACACTAGACCAAGGGGCAAGGGCAAAGAGAAATGAGAGATGGGGGAAGTAACCGTTGAGCAACCACAGATCTTTGAAAAGGAAAAAAGGTGAAAGAGAAAGAGAGGTTTCATTGGGTAGTAGGTGCGGTGAATAGAAAGAGCCTCACGAGATGCTTGGGGTTTCCTTCTATTACATCAATTATCAATATTCAATATCAATCCATCCCCTCTGAATATTATTCCCTCCCTGTCTCTCTCTGCCCTGCCAGAACTCCTTCCTGGCTACTTTCTCTATATGCAAATCCCATCCCATCTCTCTTTACTCTTTACTTTTTGAATCAAACTCCTGTTGGCGAGTACTCCTACACTCCTACTCTTCCTATTTAATTGTGTTTCAACCATAATACTTGAACTTTGTAGAACTTTGAAGTTCAAGGTCAAATAAGGCTGCCTCTTGGGAGTTTTGATTATCATTAATACTTCAACGACTGTGATCTAATGATGAAATAATGAGTATGAGACAAGTTGTAAACTTAAACAAACACTTGAGCGGTAAATGAATGAGTATGAGACGAGCGGTAAACTTAAACAAATAGTTGAGCCGCAAAGAATGAGCATGAGATGAGTTGTAAATTTAAAGAAGATACATCAAACTTTTAAAAGGGTAAAAACAACGTTTGGGTGGTAAAAGGATAAGCATGAGTAAAGATATTCGAATTTACCAATATGGATGTACATGTTAAAAGGATATTACAAGTAAAAGATGAAAGGAAACAAATAGTTGGTGAACTGCAACCATCTTCATTACCATTTGTGATTACACTCAAGACACCCTATTTTTGGTTATAAGAGTTCCCTTGTTGAAGTAGAGGGGAATTACAAGGCAGCACAGTGAAAAAAATGGCTCTGCTTTTCTGTGATTAGCTTACCAAATCAGCTTGCAGACACTGCAATTAAAATTTCTGAAATCTGCAATGCTCATTCTAATTTTATTTTTTCAATACTTTTAAAGCACATTTCGTGTAACATGTAGTGTTCATATATACTGGGGACTGTAGCTGCCAACAACACGTTCTTTGCTCATGGCCAAATCAAGAAAAGAAAAAACCCCAGAAAAAAAAAAAAAAAACAACTGGAAAAATTGTTGAAGAAAAACAGCTTATCATCATGTTGTGAATGAGACAGGTAGCCCATTGGGACCACTGACCACACAGTACACACCTTAAATATCATTCAGTCTATCCTCCAATTGCTCATACCAGGATATTGGCTTTTATTGACACACAAATTTTGAAGTAAATGGATAGAAACTATCGATATTTTCCTTTAATTGACTGCAATAATGCCCTTCCATTACATGCTTTCAGTAATTTATACTTGAAAACAAGATGCTTATAAAACCCTAATTGGTTTCTGGACTAGTTTGAATCCAAAATCATTTTGACATCTATGTTGATCAGATTTAACATGTATGTCTTATGAACACTTTCGGGATAAGTACACAAATGAATTCTTACACTCATTACATTATGAACCTCCAAGGGATTTGAAGCACTGACGTTTTAAGAATTAGGGTCTATCGAATCATAAGATGCAATTGGAAGGTATGGTTAGTAAAATCTACTAATGACCTTGGCTTAATACACGTGCAAGACGTGTGTAACGCATAAGAATTAAAGGTAGAAAAGTATTATGAATTACTTAAGAGATAAGTGATTTGGATGGAAAAAGAAGTACCATTGGGAAGGAAGGATAGTGCAAGATGTAGTCAATATCAAGTTAAGGAAACTACGTTAATAGCCATGACTAGAAGTCCAACGCTCTAACGACATGGCCTTAACCCACATGTAAGGCGTGTGTAACGCAAAAGAGTCAAGTGTACAAAAATATTAGAAATTACTTAAAAGCAAGAAATTTAGATGAAACAATAATAAATAAATAAGAAACAATTGTAAAGGATAGTGTAAGATGTAGCCAATATAAAGTTTAGGAAACAATGTTAGTAACCATGATAGTTTGAACACATTAATGACGTAATTTAACACACATGGAAAGCGTGCGTAATGCATAAGAGAATATCATAAATTGAATAAATTAAACACTAAAAAAACTGAAATTACTCAGAAAATGGTTGAAGTGCATCAACATTTCATTTCTTCCACCAAAAATAAAATATCCTGAAATTGAATACACCCTTAATAAATCTTTTATATTATTAGTGTGTGTCTCAAAGTTTCAAATGTGTGACAAGAAGGAAGCAATATTCATCTTTGAAAAAAACAAAAAACAAAAACTGCATTGAAGCACTAAAAACAAAATTTAAATTGGGAACCCCCTTTCTCCCTTACACGTGTAAATTACGTTAATCTGTAATTATGGTTTCATAATTTTCCTGTAGTATTAGATGCTGGGATTAGAGGGCTCATATAAATCTCATATGAACCTCACATTATCCACGACACAAAACCAGCTGAGATTTATTCTGCAAGATTTACAGGAATGCAGAAAAACCATGTTCTCAAATGCAGCAGAGGCACTGTGTAAGAAAAGCGAAGTTCGGTTACTAAACGCAATCATCATATAAATCCAAATGGTGATAAGGTGGATTAGTCTGTAACGTTTTCAAGGCTAGCGTGTCAAGAAATTGCCATAAAGCTCTGCCCTTTTTCTTCTGCAACGTCCATTTCTTCCTCCCTTAAAGCTCTTTCTCTCTCTCTCTCTCTCTCTCTCTCTCTCTCTCACTCTCGCTTTTCTTAGCTCAGCAGCTCAATTAACCCATTCAGTTTCTGCTGCTGAGTCAGTCACTTTCCTTCAGTTCCCCGAGAAAAAAATCCAGAAAAGAGAAAATGCTGCCTAGGCTGAACGGTGCCGTTTGGATGGGTGATAGAGAGGACAGAGACTCTGCTTCATGGAATAGAACCACCGCCGCCACCACCAACAACAGCAATTGTGGTGTTGTGGAGAGCAAGGACGAGTTGGGCTCTCTGTCTACCTTCAAATCCATGCTTGATGTTGATGATGATTGGTATCTGCCCAATAATAGCATTCAGAGCCATTCAGATGTCCGAGACATAGCCTTCTCGCCGAGCTTTGCTGACCCAGAAAGCTTGCTGCTCAACCCAGTGGACTCTTCCTCTTCTTGCTCACCGTCTTCCTCGGTTTTCAACAATCTTGACCCAAATCAGGTTCATTACTATTTGCCTCAAAATTCCACCTTGTCTTCGCTCCTTAATGTTGTTCCTAATAACCCTTTGGAGCATGGCTTCGATTTGGGCTGTGATATTGGGTTTCTTGACACTCAAGCATCGAGTGGTTCAAGTTTAATGAACAGGGGAGGTGGGGTTTTAACTGGGTTCAGTGGTTTGAGCTCAAATAACCCGATGAATGCTCAGGATTTGTGTTCAAATTTGCAATTTTCAACTACCCGTCTGCCTCAATTGCTTGAAAATAGTTCAAATTTTTCGGGCTTTCGGGGTTTTGAGGATACTTCAGCGAATGCTTTGTTTCCCAATAGGCCTAAATTATTGAGACCCCTTGACTCCGTCCCTGATGTGGGAGCACCGCCCACTCTTTTTCAGAAAAGAGTTCAGAAGAACTTAGCTGATAATGGAGGAAATTTGGGTGTTTTAGGCTCAGAAGGGGGCCTGGCTTTGAATCATATGGGTGAGGAGAATGAGAGGAAGAGGAAATTGAGCGGGGGAGATGATTTTGAAGATGTGAGTATCGATGGTTCGGGTTTGAACTATGATTCAGATGACTTTACTGAAAACACTAAGATGGATGACGGTGCTAAGAATGGTGGTAATAGCTCGAATGCAAATAGTACTGTTACTGGCGGAGGGGATCATAAGGGGAAGAAGAAAGGGTTGCCTGCTAAGAATTTGATGGCTGAGAGGCGCCGCCGGAAGAAGCTCAATGATAGGCTGTATATGCTTAGATCCGTTGTTCCAAAGATCAGCAAAGTAAGGATTTATTTTACATTACACCATTTTCTCGTGAATTTGAGTACGCACTGATGGTATGTTTTAGGTGATTAGGTCCTCAAGATACATAAGAATTTTGTTTTTAGGCTTTTGTTGAAAGAATTGCACCTTTTACCGGGTTCCAAAATGCTTCAGTTCAATTGAAGATGGTATTAATTTCTCTCACATGGACTCTGGTAGCATGCCCTTAAATTTTCTACATTTCAAAATACTACCTTGTTGTTCATCAAACAGTTAGTGCAGACTAAAACACTTTTTTTCAAAGGATTTTTGTTTCTTTAACAGGTGAGTTCAAAATTGAATTTCATTTCTCACTACAATTGACATCAAAGTTACAGGAAATATTTAGTTGGAAGTTGGAAAGAAATAACCACCACTCTCAGTTATTGTTTATGTCCAATTGCTTTGAAGTTCATTTAGTGAAGTTATAGTAACTCAAGTAATATTTACTGTTATTTGCTATTTGAATTTTGAAGTGCAATAAGTACTTGTTCAAAACTTTTAACCAACTGAAATGAAAGATAAGTCAGTAAGTCACCATTGGGAGGAGCTACAAAAGAGCTCTTAAAGCTTTGTTTTGTGCTTCATGAATATCATATGATTCAAATGACATTCCGTTTTGTGATATCAGATGGACAGGGCATCAATCCTTGGGGATGCAATTGAGTACTTGAAGGAACTTCTGCAAAAGATCAACAACCTCCATAATGAATTGGAGTCAATCCCTCCGGGGTCTTCATTGACGCCTACCGGAAGTACATTCCACCCTTTGACACCCACTCCGGCTACCCTGCCAAGCCGTATCAAGGAAGAACTTTGCCCCAGCTCATTACCTAGCCCAAACGGCCAACCCGCAAGGGTACACCCTCTATGCTTGAAAATTGATTTTTGAGTATCTTCAATCCAGTAGTCTACTTTAGATTTTCCTCTTATAATCCTGAAACTTTTTTAGTGAGAAATAAATGATTGATGCATTTTCTTCTTTAACTTCAAGTGATTTTACTTTTTTCTAAAGAGCAAAAGGAAGTTATTCCTCTGTTAGTTTAGATCTTTATTTATCCTAGAACCTTTGTGCCACTGTCTTAGCAAATGTTTCACTATAGTGTTCTGATGTTGATGATTATGCATAGGTTGAAGTTAGGCTACGAGAAGGAAGAGCAGTGAATATCCACATGTTTTGTGGGCGCAGACCTGGTCTCTTGCTCTCGACCATGAGAACTTTAGATAGCCTTGGGCTAGACATCCAGCAAGCTGTCATTAGCTGTTTCAATGGTTTTGCTATGGATGTCTTCCGTGCTGAGGTATTATTCCCTACAGTCATCAGTTCTTTGCATATACAACGTTGGACTAATGTTATCATTGATATACGTTTTGTTATCGGAGATTTGTCTCACACATTCAAATAAGAATCCACGCAATCTACGTTTAGATTGACAGTCAATGTAAACAAGTTAGACTGTTTGACGACGAAATATGGAAATATTTCGTTGTCGAGGACTGCATGTACTTATACTATTACTAAAAACCAGTGCTACAGCTAACTAACCTCTATTTTCAGCAATGCAAGGAAGGTCAAGACGTCCACCCGGATCAGATAAAAGCAGTACTTTTGGAGTCAGTCGGGTTCCATGGCTTGATATAGATTGCAGCAAAACAACAAACTGAAGTTGCTTTAACCAAAGACGGGAGTCGTCATGCAATTTGTATATGTTTTGCTTTGCCATAGCTCAATTGCGTCGTGCATCAAATTTGAATTAGCAGCTTTTGAAAAAAAAACTTTGTAGGTTTGCTTTGTATCATCAGAAAATTCAGCGTCAGTCAGACCTGGATTGACTGAAAGAAAAAAAAATTTAATTCTCAGCCGTTATCTTTTCAAGTTCTTAAATAAATTGGCCCTTTAGAACCATTGTTTTTATCTGGTGGTGATTGTGTTTCATTTCCTCTGTGGGGTGATTGATTGAACCCAAAAACTATGTTCCATACCAAGGAGCTTCTATAATGAGGGGCCTAAGTTGAGGGGTTTCAGTCCAGTCATCCAATAATAGCTATGTAATTGATTGGAATTGATTGGATGGCTATTAAAAAGAATCCCTCGTTACAGTGTTTATTGTACTGGAATTGCAAGTGTTTGTAAAACTTGGAAAGCGATTCCAAGTTCGAATCTCTTAAAATTAAAATTAATATAATTTAAAAAAAACTGGATTTGAAAGGAAATTAGTAGACTTGGGCTTCATCCTGGGCTTGCCCATAACATTATGCATTTGTGATTTATGAGAAGAAAATGAAAGCAGAAAGAAAGGGACTCAATGGTCCCAACCTAAATATCCAGATCTCTGTGTGGTGTGTGGTGTGTGGTGTGTGGTGTTGGAGAGGTGCTTCTGTTGTTTGCATATGCTTTTGCCTGTCGCGGGTCATCGTGAATATTAGAATTCCACGACTTGCAGTTCACGAAAACGGTGTCGTATAGTATATATGGCTTGCATCGTCTTATTATATACTGATGAGAATTTTGGTAGAGTGGACAGTCCTTTTTAACATCACAGTCAACACTGTGACTTTGGGACACCCGGGAGAAAACGTTGTCGGTGACAACAATGTCATGTGTCCAGTGTCTCTCAAGTCTTCAAGTTTGTTCACGTTCAGTTGAGGTCTAAAAAGTCTGCCAAAAAGATAAGTTGATGTCTAAACAGCACTATCAATGAAACCAACACCCCCAACAAGGAAATAACCCTTAGCATTGGACCTCTGTATTTTAGGAAATATTCCTAATTTTCGTCAAGGGGTCAATTAAATTACATAAATTGACAGGTTCATTTATATACCAATTCAAGGGAATTTGTGGCTCAGAATTTTTCTGTTTAGGGCCAGTTTTGAGTCTATAAGATGAGGTCTGTGGTTAGGAGGCGGCCTCCTCTCCTCTAATAAACAATGACATCTTATTTTCAGGCTAGAAATCAATGATCAGAAACAATTAATTTTTAGGTCATCTCCCCAGAATTATTCATGCAAAAAATCAGCTACATCGGAAATTGTTTAGCCGTTTGATGACCCAAGACGTATACGATCCTGATCATTTAACACCATACTCGACTTTTCAGCAACAAGACGTATACGTATACGATTCTGATCATTTAACACCATACATGACTTTTTCAGCAACAAAATCCACTGGTTACTTACAAATTACAATCATTCATTGCACAAATATCTACAACAATGCCAGACAATGCTCAATATTTTTAGATTTTGAAAAAGAAGAAAAGCAAAACAATAAACTAAAATCATTAAGTAATTTCCTTCTTAACCCAAAAAGCATAACATTAGACAATCTGTGCACTTACTTACATTACAAGGTTGGGAAAAACAGGTAAAACAGGTATGTACAAGGTGGAATTGTTTGAAAGAGCAAGGCCACATCGCCTTACTCGAAACAAAGGGTAGTATATATATCTATATCTATATATAACCGGACACTTGAAAATAAACTAACTCCAGAACATGTCCAAAACTGAATAAAACCACATGTGCCGTCATCTATCTTGGACTTCTCAGATGAAGTTAAAAGTCCAACGGAGAAACAGCTTACATCCATCTCTGTTACTTCATATATCCGAATAGCTTAATAGAACTCTCACAAATGCACCGTCACTAATCTTCCCCCCAAAACTCTACAGATTTCCAGTAAGAAAGCATGATCAAAATGGCTAAAACGGGCATAAATGGCCAACAAAAGCATCTTTAATTATATATACCTAGTCATATACCTACAAATCTTCAGACCCAGGCCTAACATTTTCTGGGAGTAGATGCTTAAGGAAGTAGCTGAGACTTCCCCTCTCTTGCATCTGCACCCTCCGCAACCAATGATAAATTCTCCTCCCCATGTGAATTTAGAGTCCCAGGGTTCATCTTTTGAACCTCCTCTCTGGTGTAGATGAAAATCTTCCGGACTATGCCACAAAATTCCCTGAAACACACATATAAGCAATGTAACTTTATTAGACTTACAAGAACGAAGAGAATCAGTTCTCAGACTAAAAAAAGATAAATACTTACTGCCAGGGATCATCTCCAACAAGCATCATATCACCCTCATCATCAGTGTACACAATCAACCAATTCTTTTTCGGGGCCATCAGCTCACCGTCAAATTCAAACAATTGGTCCAATGCAGCAATCAGTTCCTCGTAGTTATTGAACTTCGTAAGATCAACAGACCTACCAAGAGCAATACCTTGTTTGTGAACCTGAAACCAAAAGCAACAATTAAGTACTGCTTCCGATACACTTTCATATTGTCAACAGAGTTCCAAATAAAGCCTAAGAAAACACAGTGTCAGGACGAGGAATATATACCTTGGTACAACTCCTAGTTGAACCTCCCTGTGGTTTACCCTGACCATCTCTGACATGTTGCTGAGAAGTTTGTAACAGTTTATCCGGCTCACCAACAGCTAAGGGATTCTCCACTGATTTTGAGCCCCTTGATTTATCAGACTTCTGGTCAGACTCAAAAGTATGAACTTGGTTATGGTGAGGTGACCCAATCATCGCATTTCTGTGTGACAATGCAGCCTCTGGTGCTATGAGAGGAATACCAAAGAGCTTGTAGTTTCCATCTTTAGGCTTCACAGCCTCCTGTTTCTGTAGTGACGCATGTTGTGGCATGGCCTCCCTTGCATTCGCAGGATTCTCGAAATGTGATGGGGGTGGAGGCATTAACCAATTTCCTTGTGGGTGGTCAACTCTATGACCGTTCAGAACAGAATAGTCACTAAATCCACCATATCTAGCATTCCCTTGCGCTTGGTAAGCCATATTGCCAATGGGAGGACCCTTAAGATTAGAGTCCAAGCTAAGGGACAGAGATGAGGGCAACATGGACCATGACTGCAAGTTAAACTTGCCTTCCTGATCTAATGAATGCTTTCTCATTGAATTACCAACAGCTTGATCAACAAAAGGTGGACAGATACCACGCGAAGAATCGACATTAGTCCCAAAGCCTGACAACAGATCTGTGTAAGTCGGTTCATGCCTCCCTGAGGGCATCCAGTTCTCTGAACCATGTCTTCTTGAAGCAGAAACCACGTCAATCTTCTCATCATCTACCGAAGGTGTCCATGCAAGAGACTTTTCAGCAGTATCAGACTCGCTATCCACAAAATTGCCTCTCAAGGTCGAGAATTCTTGACCTTGCAAGACCCTTGAAAACCCACCTGGCATTGCAGGGTCTGCAGTTACTTTTGAGGAACCTATGAAAGAAACAAAGAAGGATAATTTTAGTTCCTTTGGGTAGCAAGAACACTACAAATCTTCTGGATAAAAAACTTTCAGGTTTCTAAAACTGTACCTTCCCTGGTGAGAATAGAGTCTGGAGACGAGGGTACCATGTTTGACCGAGGCCTTTTTGGCCGAGGCATCGGGAGGGGATTCAGTGCTGGAGGAGCAAGAGCAGGCTCTATTTTCCAAGGTGAAACTCTGTCTGGACGAGGTATGGATGAAGTCTCATCCCATCTCACCTTTAAGAAACATAAGAATGTTAGCTTTAGCATACAAAATAACTAACAGCACATGGTGTCATAAGGAACTGATACTACCTTAAGGGATCTCCATTTGGAATCTCGCCATCTTTTGGTGTCAGCATCTTCAATTCCAATTATGGTACCAGTAAACCTACAAAAAGATAAAAGTCTTTAAAAACTTTCTGGTTGAAGGGAGAGGAAGCATAACATAAAATCAGCATCCATCAACCATACCTCTGCTCCGGAGCTTCTTCACCTTCGAACCTCATCTTGAACCTCATACCTATAGAATAGTTGTTCTTAACAGACTCCATGTACTGGTCAAATGGAACAATGAATTCAGCAGGGCTTGTTCTGTAAACAAACATTTACACAAGCAATTAGAAAAAATTCAAGCCCGACAAATCATCAGGAGCAAATGTTTCAAATATCATCTCATAATAAGATCTCAAACTAAATGCTTAAAAATTCAAAGAAAACAAACCACACCTTGGCTTGTAGTACACAGTGAACATCGTTCCTGTTAAGATGGCGTGCCATGCGGTAGCAAGGACACCTAGGTGCATACTGTGACTAGATATCACTGAAGATGGGGCACTGCCTTGCTGTCTCATTGCACGTCTAACACCAACACGGAGCTCCCCATTTTCACCCCTAGATGTTTACATGATGGTCCCATATAAGAACACAAGAAATCCAATTTAAAAAACCAATACATGGAAGCTCAAGTATGTAAGACTAACCTTAAAAATATAAATGCATCTCCTGCAACAAGCCTCTTGGAGCTAACGAAAACACTCCAACCACTTTGAAGCAAATGCCTCCGGGGTTGACCTGCCATTCCCAATATATTGTTAATTAAACGATACAAAGCTATAAAACATGTAGAACTTACTAGTCGCCAACAAAGCAAACCAAACTAAAACACAAAAGAATGACCCAAATATTAGTACAATCATCAACCTTGTTTCACCAGTATTATTAACAATGGTCCCCAGACAGAGATTGGGTAACACAGCAAATCCACAGGAGAGTGATGAACTTAATTGTTAATATCAAATGCATAGAAGTTACCTCGGAAGATATGGCGAAAGCGCCACTCATTTGCATGCAAATCTTTTGCAACCAACTCCTGGGTTGGAGGCTGGCGAGACATGTCCTACCAAAGAACAAGCCAAAAACAGCCACAAATAAGCTAATTTCCGGGGGGGAAAAACAAGGGAATGCATCAAACTACAAGGTCACAAAAACCAACCAGTTGTGGAAGGCATTCATCTGCGTGCCGCCTCAGCACTGAAAATCCACCATGAGTGCTTGTATCCGAAGCAGTTAGAGTCTTACAAAATGAATGTACTTGAAATCGCGGTGGTGGAGGGGGAGGAGGTTCCTTCTCTACCGTATTCTCATCTTGCTAAAATTTAAAAGAACATCAAACCATCAGAATCTCAACCATAATCAATTTCCCTCAAATAGTCATAAACTATAAACCATGAGAGGAAACTTACACTTGGCTCGGGAAGTAAAGTGACTTGTGCAAATACCTCATCAGTGTCCGGTTCAGCCTACAATTCAATAGCAAGAAACTTATCAATTTGTTTCAAAGCTAAAGGTCTGAAGTACATAAGAAGTCGCAAATGAATTAAAATTCATAGACTTCAAAGCCTAAATTCTTAATTTCTTTATGAGATCGGACAGTCACTACCTTCAGTTGTACATGGATAACCCGGCAAAGGATCTTTGAGGGAAGATTATACACAGGCATCTGTTGGTCAGCCACCTGATTAGTTGACGCCTCCACCTGATCAGGACCCAGAAAACACCATTGATTGTTAGTAACGAACAAATATTCAAAAACAGAAACACTCCAGAAATGCTAGTTAAAAAAAAAAATCTCAAATGCCTAAACAAACAAAATTCCCCTTCGAAATCGCATCAGTTTACATCTATAATGAATGAACATGTATTGAACCAAAAAAAAAAAAAAAAAACAATTGATTACTCATCAACCTCATTAAAAGCACCGGCACCCAAAGGAAGAGACATGAAAAATGGAAGAAAATGAAAGAATTTGAAACTATGTGAGCTGAAGCCAAAACATCGTTGGTAGAATAAAGAATTTGAAAGCCAACCTGCTCGATGTGTCCCTGAGGGAAGTAAAAGACACGTTCCCGTTCACGCGGCACAGTCACGAGCGGCCCAGCGCAGGCGTGCCAAAGCTCCGTGTAAAGTGCAGTCTCAGCATCTACATATAAATCAAAAGAATAGAAAACCACAACAATCAGAACCCATAGCACATGGAAACTCGAGAATCCACAACTTGTCGGCAGAAATGAAACCAAATTCGCCGGAATTACCTCTACCGGCGGCGGAAACAGTGGGATGACTGTTTTGCCCCTCTAAGTTATTCCTAACATCGTTATGGTCACTGAAACCGGACGAGAAGCTATCTCCCCTCTGGTTCCCGCAATTGTCCTTTATCGAAACCTCCGATGACGTCATTTCTACAAAAGCTCAGAGCAGATCTCTCATCTGAAACTCAGCTGTGCAATTTCTAAACTTTCACCCCCACCCCAAGATCCAAACACCCAAAACCCTTAGTCTTCAAACCACCACAAAAATCTATATATTCACTTCTGTTTCTCTCTCTCTCTCTTATACCTCAATTGAAACCCTAACTCAAAGCTCAAACCAGAAGCTGTATCTACCAATCTCCACCTATAGACCACTCTCTATCGCTCTGCTCGTACACTGGCTCGATGAAACCCCTCGGTTTCAGACCTCACAGCGAAGCTCTCTCAATTCTCAACCAATTCTATCGATTCGACCATCAATGTCCGGCTCTTTCTCTTCTCTATCTCTCTCTGCAACTCACGGTCTCTCTCTCTGCTTATCTCCCGCTCTCACCTCGGCTTTGCATGCAGTAAGCAGCTCCAAGCTTTTGTTCTCTCTCTCTCTCTCTCTCTCTCTCTCTTTCCCTTTCTCTGAGTCTCTGAGTGTCTGAAAAAAGGAAGAGGCTTAACCCTGAGTGGTCAAAACAGCGTGCAATGATTTCAACCGCGGTCAATTTCTAACCAAGTCTACCGCGACTCTCATTCGCCCCTTTTGCAACCGGTTATACCCGGTGGACAGGTCACCAAGCCCCATACAGCGACCGCCCGCTTACGTGTCCATTAATAAAGGCGGCTCGGAGACAATACAAACGACGCTCCACTCCGCCGTTCGCAGGTGTCGTTTCCTGATTCGCGAGCCCGAGTGGGTAGCGTGTAACGGCATCCATGACGGCTTCCAGGTGTCGCAGCGTGAGTGTGCAGTAGGTGGGAGGAGCAGGTAACGGCGTTAAGTGGGAAAAGTTGTTGTGTTTTTATTGGGAAGTGGCGTTGTCGTGCTATTAACGGGCAGGCTTGGATGGATGTAGGAGAGTAGGAGGGGTCGTACTTAATACACTCTCTTTTCGAGTGTGCGAATCGTAACCATGGTTACTTTTTTATTATTATTTTTTTCTTTTTCTTTTTTTTCTCGGCTTTGTGCCCTTCAAACTGAACTCCTACATTATATTATTTATTTATTTTTTATTTAATGATGTACAAATTGACATGTAAATAATTGTATATACTTTTTTAGAATATTCATTTTGTTTTTAAAGTGGAAAATATTATAGACAACAAAGTTTTGAATTTAATATTTCCTTTCAACAATATTCATAATCTCGGGTCCATACAATTAGGTTAATTTGGGATTAGTCTATTGATTTGCCCCTCCTGCCTTGCGTTCATATAAGGACTTGCAACCATTTTTCCTTATTTAAGGAGGTAGCCCATAGATTAGGAAGACACCAAATTTGGATTAGGATCAACACGTACCTATTTATAGCTAACTAACCCTTTTGATAAACTTCTTATTGTGGTCTCCTACTCAAATGGAATCAACAAAACTTGGTACCCAAGCTTGAACTTGAATGACAGTAACTTTTAAATAATGTTAGGCATTGACTGTGACATTCTAAATTTGTATTTAAAAATAATTTAAGCGTTTAACGTATGAAATTAAATGCGATACATCTTAACTCTTCGTCACACTCTAATGTCAAACCCGTAAGTTCTCAAGTTAAGTTATTTCAACTTAAAAATTGATGGGAAAACAAAACCCAACGATTAAATTCATATAAACTTAGTTTGCGTAACGCAATTCCTAATGACCTACAAGTTGTACTACCAAATGGCAGCGTTGATTTAGAAGTAATCCTAATTGTTGTCACATCATGTGCTAACATTTCCATATATGTATGGACCATCTAGAACATTAGCCTTTCTATTTGTTCATTAGTTTTCGCTTGTTGCAATAAATTCAAGCAAAGGTCCTTTTTTATTTATAGGTTATACTTTTACATTCATATCACTTTTTAAAATTTATAGCCACAAAGACCATCAACTATAAAGGTGAATATAAAGGTAACTTTTGACTCTCACAAATAAAAAATACAAATAAAAACTATAAAACAATCAAACACATAACTCACAATAAATTAAAAACAATTAAAGTTTCTTATTTCAACAACCCTCGCAAACAAAATTCGGTTCCACTAGTATAAAACTTGGTGTAGACCCTTAGAAATGAGGGGTAAAATGAAGAAACTACTTCCTATCTAGGGTACCCTAGTTAGTAGGCTAGTAATTGGACCAAAATAAATACCTCATTTTAAACGTGCCATATATGTATCCCATTTGTCAAGATACTAAGATAAGGACTGTGTGAAAAGACCAACAACAAAAAAAAAAAAGAAAAAAAAGAAGGGACAATTTGATATTGAATGTAAGTAAAATTAAATTAAGGGTTGTTTAGCTCAATAATTAATTTGTATAATCTTATTTTGGGTTGAAAATGAAAGGGGAAATAAAATGAAACTAGGGAGGGCAAGTCACGTGTGGGGGGGCAAAGGTTGCAGAGGAGGCCGGGCGTAGAGAAGAGAAGGGAAGAAAGTGTGCGGGGGCCCACGTGTGTTGTCCAATAGCAGGTGTGTATGGTCTAAAGCAACAAATGGAGGAATCTCAATCTCTGTCCCGGGAAAAGGTAATATCCTCGTAATCCTGTTTAATAATAATTAATTAAAAAATTAAACAATTTTTACTCTTTATTTTAACTTTACACTGTTAAAGTATCTCTCTTTTCAAACATGAAACTGTTGTTTTCCGCACAATTCACAAATGCCGAAAGACACAAGAAGCTCACAAAGCAAAGGTTCTTCTTGACATTCCCTCCCTTCACCCTTTTTTATGGAACATAAATTTGAGGCTATTTAGGTGTGGCCACTCGGTGTGGACTCGGTAGGTTTACAAAACTTCCTTAACATATTTTCTTTTTATGTTTAGGTTGTTTAAGTATTTTGTAGTATTGATTATGTATGATCTTTCGATGTACACTCGATAAGTCAATGATTTATTTTTTATTGTTTTGTTATCCTCTCTCTTTGTCTCTATCATCACGTGATCGTTACATGAGAATAAAAAACCCAAGAAACATGAATGACATGAAAAAAATAAAAGATCCGAATTATGTTGCCCTTGTAGTGAAAAAAAGTTCGCATGATTTGAGAACCTTGCTTGCTTTGTATACTAACCTATTAAAACTACCACACACGGTTTTTATATAGTCACATATAATAAAAACAAAACAAGGTTCAAGTTTTTCTGGTGTATTGTCTCTTCAATTATCTTTTCGTATTTTCTTTTTATTTTATACCTAAATAAAATAATTGCAACTCACAAAACTCAACTGGCCTCCATTCTACTTATGATTTTTTTTAAAATGTTATTTTCATTGCTTCTATTTATCAAATCAAATGCTAACTATATAAATCGTACCAAAAATAATAGAAAATATATTTATAGGACACAAAATAAAACAAAATATTGTTAATATAATATCAATTTTTTATACCATGAAATTGAAAAAAAAGGATGAGAAAATATAAAGTTGCAATTAAATTTTTTTTTAATAACTTAACTCAAATTTATACGCGTGACATACTATTAGAACCTTAATGGTCATGTTCGAGGACCCAACCTTGTATAATTGTGGAGAGCACTGTGACAAGTCACCCATCGAAATAAAAAGCAAGAAAAGTGAATAAAACGTGCGTATTTTGGTTCCCACTAAAAACCAAGCAAAGCCTCCTTTACCTAACTTGCAGTGAGGCTATTTTGGGACCAACATATACCATAGTGAAGTGGTGGTTCACTTGCCCATTTGAAATTGATGTACCATTATTTTGTGTGGTGTCATCGGACTCAATTTGTATTGGATCGTCCCAAAACTTATCACATAAGGTTGTTCAATCAAGACATGTGTGTATCGTGAAAGCTAATGGCCTTATCTCCTTTGCAATATTTTCTAGAATTGTATTATAATTGTTCACAAGTGATTTTCAATCGTTTATACATACACTGTATGTGTCTCATCAATCGTTATAATTTATTAATGTATCCGCGGTGAGTTAATTTTAGCAAAATCTCCTTTCCTGTGTAAGGGTCATTTTCAACTCTCACACATGATATTTTCATCTCAACAAAACCTATATAAATTACTACAAAAGTAGTTTTATGAATTATGCTGCAATTTCCCATATAGTTTTGATTATTTAATGGGACGTAGAGTGAGAGATGTTTGACTGACTGGTGAAGCTGGAGAAATCGGCCTGCTCTTTTTTATTTTTTAACAGTAAATAAAGTGGGTCCCGCAGCACAAGGTGTCTCCTAATTAGCTTGCAATTAATCCAACGGGTGGGCCCAGGCTTCCTCTGCCTCCTCCCCCCTTAGCAGTTTGGACACTCCCCTAATCCCTCTCTCCTGACCCCTAACCCACAGACCAAACACAGTCATGTCTTTCTCAGCTCAATTAACCTTATAAAGTTTTTTCATGTGAAAGTTTTTCTTTATTTATTTCGAATTTTTTTGCTTAATTTGCTAATCTCACCGGGGAGAGTTCAATCGTCTGTGTCACAGCCAACGTCAGCATTACGGATCACACATCCAATAACAGGTTACGGGCCTGAAACGGTGGTTTGCGGAACTCAAATCGGTATTGAATTCAGTTAGGAAATTCATGGGACAACTGACTTCTTTTTAAGAGCTAATAAGGTTTCGCCACGTGGAATTGATGTCATCTTGGTGACGCGTGGACCTCGCTGATAAATCCTATAACGCACAAACGTATCTGAGAATTTGGTTGCGTCCTAAGACCTGCACGGGGTTTGTGTGACTATGGTTAGGTAGTGATGGAACACGTTACGGGGTGACGTCATAATTCAAGTGCAGCCCATATTACAAATTAAAAATAGTCAAAATAAGTTTGAATAGAAGTAGTACTAGCCCCTTGGCCCGTAAGCGTGTGCCAATTGATTTTATTTTTATATTTTTATATTTTTTAAAAATAAAATAGATAATTGTGTTATATAAAAATAAGATTAAAATTTTTAAATAAATATGAGAATATATAAATTTATCATATTATTTTTATTTAATAAATAATTTTACTTCTTAATATTTGCTTTAATTAATGGGCAATTTCCAGCGTACATATAAAATATAAAATTCTAATTTAATAAGACAAGTGCTTGAATGTTTCACATGAATTTGGAAAGAAAAAAATAATTTGTTTCACATGAAAAATGTAAGCTTAGGTTGTAAATCAGTCAACTCTACTTGGTAAATTATAAAATGCGCTGATTCTTCCGCTTCTCTTTTGTTTATAAATACTTTAACTATAAAAAAAATAGAATGTAAATGAACAAAAAATGAGTGAGAACATATATATATATTTTAAAATATAAATAGACAAAAAAGAAGAAGGGAAAATAAGCTCTCATTATAAGAACCCTACGAGAGCAATATGGATCAATATGAGGATTTTCAATTCCCATTGTGTTTGCTTTTTGTGTGCTCAACAGCATTGTTGTTCAATGTAGGGTTCGGGAGACTCAACCCTGCCAATGAGATTATGAGACACCCGAAACCCATGTGATCATGTGCCACACCCAAAGACTGTCTCATGACTTTGGTTTTTCCTTGGGCAGCCTTTGACACCAGCACCAGCACCAGCACCAACAGTCCCAAAACCGCCGCCGCAGCTACAAGTTATGACACCGCCAAAATACAAAGATTATGAAAAACGTTGGTCATCACTAACTGCCATAGACTGATTATTGCGCTACCATTATAGGAATATTAGACCAATTCAGGAAAAGATATTATGTTCTCACCCCTCTCTGCCCAAGGTGCCTTCCAAAGCTTAATTATTATTTATTTGAATTAGTTGATCATAGATCATCTGGCTAGATATTTTTAATAATTCTTTTATGTTTTAGGTAGGTTTTAAGGTTTTGTTATGGGTAGATTTTTTTGTTTGTCTTCTTCATTTGGAGGCATGTTTTTTTTGTTTCTTCATTTGGGTGTCTGAGACTATGAGTATCAAATATTTACTCACATAAGTGGAGGTGAAAGAGTTCAATTAGGTGAAGTATACCTCACTGTCGATTATGAAATTATTTTGTTAACGTAATTGATGGGAGTGAAAAGTCAGACATGTAGAGTTAATTACTAAATTCAACAAAATTGACAAGCAGAAGTTTGGACTTAGCGACAAAACAATGTGAAAAAATGGAGAAAGTCCAAGTGAAATTTTGGAGAATCAAATTCAACCCTAGTTGGTGGTGAGGAAAAGCAACAGAAACAAAACAAGAGGACCAGAGGAGGAGGGCCATGGGCCTGATGGGGGATAGATAGAGGACAAGGCACTAATCTTAATTAATTATATCATGATCTGGGGTCCACTTACTAATTATTCCTTAGTTCTCATGTGATCAGGAGGAGATAAACATTAAGCAACAAATAATTATAAAAATGGAAAGCTTGTACCTCTAGTCTTATGTTGTAGGAGGATAATAAAATGAAACTTGATGCATATCCCTTTCTCTTCTAGTGGGTGGTCACTGCCACTGGTCTAGTGGGGAAGGATTATGCCACAAAGATTTGAGGAAATTCTGTGCCATGGACCCTACATGCCCTTCTTGCTCATCTTGTGGGGCTTCAGCTTAGAAGAAGGGTGTGTTTGGAAGTATATTTCTATTAGCAATGTTAAAAGTGCTTTCAAACATCCAAAAACTCGTACTTTTGTTAGGGCTTCCTAGATTAGCATAGCATGGGCACTTCTTTAAATAAATTGTGTGTTTTAATAAAAACGTTTCATATAGAAGCACTCAATAGATCTGGACTTTCTAACGTCTTTTGTTTTCATACGCAAGATATTTGTGTGTGGGTAATGCTACAGACAGTCGTACATATGCTATTGATGTAAGTTAATTTACCATATATCAATGACTTACAACGGCCGAAATGCGTGTGGATAATTTTCACTAGGACAATTCATTCATGTACATATACCAACCAACTCTTGTGTTGTTCATATTCCATCTTTGAAATTATGTCACAGTAAGTGTGACAGTTTTTTCTTGGTCACCATTGGGTCTAAGTCAATTGCCGAACTTGGGTAAATATCACTATTGAATTCCAAAACTGCCCTTCAGATTGTCAGAAACATAAAAGTAAAAAATGTAGAGATTAAATATTAAAAGAAAGGGAAACTTTTGACCTAAAAAAAAGAAGAAAAAAAAAGAAGAGCCAATATAAAAATCACCGCCCATGAAAGCAGGTAGCAAGAAAAACTGGGATTTATGGTTTTTGTCCTGCCCTTATTTTTTATTATCATTAACCTCTAAACCCCATTATTATACAAATGGTCTGTGATTAGCGGCACAATACCCCAACTAATTAAATACAAATTAGCAAGAAAAAAAATCCATTAACCACTACAAGGTGTGCTGGTACAAAACCAACATAATTGAGTTCAACATTTGAAGCAAATAATTTAAAATATTAATATGTAATTCATATCGTGCTAATGTTTAAGTCGGGGCGGTTTGTTTCTAAATCGCTGTCTTTCATGGATAAAAACTTGTTTATTAATTTTGCTGATAAAATAATGTGCAGATAGATATTTGAACAATCGACTTTGAGACTAATATAATATAATTAGAGATTAGATAATATAAAAACAAGGTGCAAGAGTTCCAATAATTCTTCCAGTTTTTCTTGCTTGCACGTACGGATGCAACAGCTCAAATATTTGACACCATAGGGTTAAATTCAACTAAGTATTTTTGTTTAAGGGTATAAAGTATTAATATTTTTTATCAAACGTATATGCTTTCTTCTCATAATTACTCAATCAAACAAACAAGACGTATACAATAATTTTATTTTATAATATTTTTCTCACGAGACGAGATGAGTATAGTAGTAAATTATTTGTTTTCAAACTTGTTGACTGAAAAATCAAATTATTACATATTGAATTGGACCCATTAAAAAGTGAACAATAAGATTTGACATATCGCATGTATATGCGTGGAATATACTAATATCTTAGATGCAATGCATATATATGCTTGGAAAATCTTAGCAAGAAATGGATTTAAAAAACCAAAAACGTGGTTGGGAAAAGTAAAACCAGACCACACGTGGATGCATCCCTAGTCAACAATATTGTAACTTTGTTTCTTATTTTAGAACATTGGATTTTTCCCAGAAGAAAAGAAAACAAATCAGCTAGGATTATTCTTCACATTTATGACCTCTATCTATGGTTTTAAGTAACATGGAGATAGAGGCCAAGGTCAAAGAAGAAAAGCATCAAATTGCAGGCTTTTTGTTTGTTCATATTTGAAGTGTTAAACGTGCCTTGACCCTTTCTAATTCAACATGGGGACATACTGCATACACTGAAAGATGCTTTCCAAAATTCAATCAATTCCATTTCTGGATTAACTTTTTGGTTAGCATAGTCAATTTTGAATCTTAATTTAGCAAAATGCAACCCAAGTCAAGGTTACGGGCTTTAAAATGTGATTACACGTTGTGTTGAACTCTAATATGACGATGAGTGCGTAAAGACAAAATAGAAATGTGAACATTACAAACCAGATACAATGAAATTTACCCGCCTTGTGACTATGTCACATTGACACGGTTTAAAATGCATTTACACGTTGCGTTGAACTTTAATTTGATAATGAGTGAAAATGTGAATATTACTACTCAAATGCGTTGAACTTTACCCGCGTTGTGTTATGTCATGTTTTTTTTAATGTGTTGATTTATTTTTATATATTTTGTCTCATATGTTAAAGTAATTATTAGGGCTGGTGGTTGAATAACCTCACCCATTCAAGCTCCAACTCCAACTGTAAAGACTAGACCTACAAATATTGAAGAAATGTGAAAAGCGAAAAGAAAAGGGTAAGAAATTTGCATAAGAAAACAAAAATAAAACTTGGTGCTGCTTCGTTGTAGTCTACACAAAAGACCAAAAATCAGATATCCATTGGAAATTCATGGGCAAAGGGATTAATATTTTTGGCATGAGATAATCTTAAATAATATGGAGCAACAAATGCCATATGTCATCCCTTACAAAGGCTCCATACAGCTTGGGGAGACATTGAATTAATTTTCCATTGATAAACTCCGATTACTTAATCATCCTTGTCGAACCATTTTAATACTCTGCTTAGTTACAAGATTTAAAAAAAGAGGTAATAATTTACGTAGCAGTCACAATTGTCTCTGCTAGCAAGAACAATAAAATAGAAAATTAATAACCTGACCAGAAAAAAAAGAGTGAAATATAATGCTCTATATGTACTGAAACATTAGATTACATTTTCTTACATGAAAAAAAGTATTATTTCACCACCGCCTGTTTTATGTCTGATTACACATTAAAAATGGAGGTAGGCGCCGGCTTGACCTCCCTCTTGTTTTTTACACACCAGTGATACCACACAACGCAGGTGAATTACATCAATGACTTTGTTAGGAACAGTCCTTTACTTGCAATTGGATGATTCTTTTTTATGATGTTTAACTATAAGTTTCACATTGCTCAATCGCGTGTGAACTAATAACTCAAGCATTAAATTTATATACTAAATATGTGGCCGTGTTTCATTTATTCTTTGAACTTTGTCGATTTTTAAATGATAAAAGTGAGACACGAACTTGTGTTAATATGAATGTAAAAGAAAATTTGACGAACAAATTTAATAAATATAGCATTCTCGTATTGGAAAAACATAATTTGAAAGTGTATAACACCTCTAGCATGGGTAATAGCTTTCATCGGGCAATCAACTTTTTAGTCATGGTGGCTGATGATCATGATATAGTGGAGGCTCTTTCCCACGTGGGAACGCTAAGGCGGTGGATAAGTTTTAGATGTGCTGTGTTGTTGGCTGTGAGTCTGTGAATGAGAGGAGCTTTCATGGTTGAATAGTTTCTGATCCAATATCTGGCCCCAAACAACAGTTGGGAAGGCAGATGATCTGATGATGGCCATTATAACCCAAGCTCAATTGCCTCACTGTCTTTGACACTGTAGCTAATACAATTTCACGGCAACACACCTGCTTACGTGATTAGTGTTGTAGACATAGTGAATTTTATCTCCACGTGATTAGTGTTGTAGACACAAGGGATTTTATCTCCAGTTATAGGTAAGATTCTCTCCATAAGGAGGCTTTTGATGAAGAGCAAGTTCTTATGGTAAAGTGGGCATAAATGCTAAAAACTGAATAAAATCATTTCTTTTATTGGAACCCATTGGACTCAGTGAAGACATTGCAAACTGACATTATAAAGTTCTAGATGTTAGCAACCACCACAACCATGTGGTTTATAACAAGAAGAAGAAATTGAATCAGAAGACTGCAAGATATTATTTCAGAGGATTCTCATAGATGCTACGTCCAGTAGGCTGGTAAGTAATTTGATGCAATGGCTACTGATCTGCAGAATTTCGCCTAAGCAGGCATTGTATAGGGTTGTTGATATTATGGATAATCAATATCTCCATGAAATCAATCCTCACCATGTAACATCACTCTGAAGATGGGGAACAAGTCAATTGGAACCGTGCCTAACACTCTCCTCAACCCGAGCAAATGCATCTGTGAGCACATCAATTGTCCAATCCTTCAAATCCTCCTGGAAAAAAATATGTACGAACACATCAATCAAAACAATGGAATATATCCTTCCTACTTTATGTTCTTTCAAGGGAATCCATCAAAATCAAATGTTTTAAGTTTAAGATCCATGGTTGTCTGATTCTAGCACAGTATATGTGCCATGTGCCATAGGAGTCATTAATAATAGGCGATTAGGTTAAAATTGTTTCTTAACTGATGCGAAGCTAAAGACACTACCCCTTAGGTTATAGAACAAAATCATGAAACAAGAAGCACCAAAATAAATTATCGGAGAGATTGTCCACTGCATGAAACTGGCCATAGCAGTTATGCGTAACACAAAATTTTAAGTGGTCTGGAAGCTGCTTAAGTACTATGAGTATACTAAATTGATGCATCCAGGACTGCCGTGAAAGCAAACACAGGATATAACTCCTAAGAACAAGAGGGAAAATATATAGTTCAGAAGAACTTGACAAAAGGTCAGTAAGCTAGTTATTACCAGCAGTAACCTGACATTCAACAGATTAGCCAAGAATGCAAGTTTTGATATGGAAAATATCCAATGTAAAGCCACAGAAAAGAAGAAAAAAAGAAATCAAAGATGTGGATTTTTTCTTTTACACAATTAGATGTCTCAATTACTGTATATGGAAGCTTGGGGGAAGAAGTTCGGTGTTTCAAGTGGTGCCACTAGTTTTAGAATTCGAGAGGTTATACAATTTTTTATATATAATATAGTTCCAAAACGACACCACAATTTAAGGTGGGAAAAAACAACACTGATCCTACACTATTATCCAATCATCAGCAAGACTGCGAAAACATATTAACTTATATTGTTTACGAGTAAAAAGTAACTTGTCCCTCACCATGCGTACTGGTTCTCCAGTTCTTATCCGTGCATTTGGACGAGCCAGCTTGGATTCAAATGGAGTCCTTGGCCTCACTTCACGAATTTCTTCCCATTCCTCGCGAGTGAGCATCCTAACAGTGCCTTGCTCAGCAGGAGCATTCTTTATTTTGCGTTCAATCAATTCTTGTGATCTTGAGTCATCATACTGCCAGCATGAAAGACCAGTTACTTTAATCACTCAATAGACTAACCAACGGAAGCCAAAACACTATCCACATAAAAGGAGCAAGCCATTCCCTTTATTTCCAGGAAAACATGAAATAAAACCTTTACAAGAAGCGTTCTATACTTTCAACAAGGTATAATCTATTTATTTACCTTCCTTTGCAAAATCAAAAATGAAAAGCATCAGGTTACTTTAAAGAAGACAACACTTTTGAACTTCCAAGATCTAATCTTTTTATTTCTTACCTTTTGGCCTTGGTCTAATCTTTTTTCATCAGTCGGAGCAACTTACATCTCCATTCAACTGAATGAAATTAAATTCTTAAACCCAAAAAATTACAACTTGCAAAGAAGTAGAAAACCATGGTTGACATGATCATCTGAGACCATTCTGCAAGCAATGCATGCAACGATTGTTTATTACAAAACACAAGCAGCATCAATAGGCAGAACAACTCTTAGTGCAAAACACAGATACGAATAGTTTCGAATTTTCAATGAGACTGCAAATTCTATTAAGAATTATGATAAAGGAACAAAATTTAGGAAATAGAGAGCAAACAAACAAATGGGGTTGTCGAAATAGTGAAGGATAAATAGTTAAGTTAATTTTACCATCATGAGGAGCTTGGCGAAGAGGGCTATTCCAACAGCAGTGAGAATCTGGGGCATAGTGGCTGTGTCTAGGTAGGTCATAGGCTCCGGAACCTCAACGAACACTGTTTGTTTATCTTTCTTTGAGCTTTTTCTCTTCCTCATTTTCCCCAACTGGGCAATCTTTGTCTTCAAGCTTTCACTTGGCCCATCATAAGTATGCATCTGCCTCCCAAAAGAAACCAACACTCCCTGCCTCACCCAATTCATGGCTTCTGTCACTTTTCTCAGGAACAGTTCAAACGAGGAAGAAGGAATCCAGAAGCCAACTCCATTCGCATCACGGATGAGGAGAGGTGAAATTGGAGCTCAAAAAGTACATAGCCATATGGGTTTTTGGCCCTATTGGGCAATGAGGTTTCAAACAAGTTTTGGTTGGGCCTCAAAGTTTCAAACTTTTAAGCTAGTCCAGCCCAACTCTCTCTCTCACATTTCATTTTGCACTCTCTCTGTCTCTCTCTCAGACACACACAGACACACACACACACTTTCATCTTGGTTAGATGTTTTTGTGTTTCTCTGACGCCATAGCTTGGTAGCTCACCGTTTGGGGCATTAGAGAAGAAATGGGTTTATTTTCACATGGATACCTCCTTGCATTTCAGCTAAACAATCGAATTGGTATTGCAAAAGCAAGACTTGTAATTTCAATCAAATATTGCACCTCGCAATCAGAGACCTGTAAACAGGACGAGGACACAGTGAGAGAAATCTCTACCATTCTCAAACACAACGACTGGCACATCGCTTTGAACTCCTCAGACCTCCCCAAGAAGCTAAACCCTCATGTCGTCCGAGCCGTTCTGCAACAAAACCATCAGGTTGGTGACCCCAAACGCCTTCTCAGTTTCTTCATTTGGACTGATACCCACATTGGTGTTCCTCAAAATTTACATTCTTTTTCGATTCTTGCTGTTGCTTTATGCAATTCCAAGCTGTTTGAGCAAGCTCATGCTGTGCTAGAGAGAATAGTTAAGAGCCGCAAGCCGCCTTTGGAAGTTGTGAATTCTCTTGTCATGTGTTTTAGAGAGTTTGATGGGTCAGATAGAGTGGTTTTTGAGATTTTGATTAATGCTTTCAAGATGGCGGGACACTTGAATGAGGCTGCTGATGCATTTTTGGCAGTTAAGAAAGTTGGGATTTTCCCAGGATTGGATTGCTGCAATTCTCTGTTGAAGGACTTGTTGAAATGTAATAGGTTGGAGTTGTTCTGGAAGGTGTATGACGCGATGTTAGAGGCTAAGGTAAACCCTGATTTTTATACTTATACCAATGTGATCAATGCACATTGTAAGGCTGGGAATGCTGGGCAGGGTAAGAGATGTCTCCATGAGATGGAGGAGAAGGGCTGCAATCCAAATTTAAGTACCTACAATGTGGTGATTGGTGCGTTGTGTAGAACTGGGGGGGTTGATGAAGCTTTAGAGGTAAAGAAGGCTATGGTTGAGAAGGGGTTGGTCCCAGATAGGTATACTTATTCGGCGCTTCTTGATGGGTTGTGCAGACATAAGAGATCAGAAGAAGCAAAATTGATATTGAAAGACATGTATGATATGGGTTTGAATCCTGAAAACACCTGCTACATTGTGTTGATTGATGGGTTCATAAAAGAAGGTAACATGGAAGAGGCCCTGAGTATCAAAGGCGAGATGATTGCTAGAGGAGTTAAGTTGTGCGATGCCTCATATAATGCAATTTTGGCTGGGGTCTGTAGAAATGGTACGATGGAGAAGGCGGAAGCTGTCCTGAATGAGATGAATGTTATGGGCATTAAACCTAACGCCCAGACATTTAAGTTTTTAATTGATGGGTATTGTCGGGAGCAAAGTATGGTAAAGGCTTATGAGATACTTAATGAAATGAAGAAGAGGAACTTGGCACCCAATGTGTACACTTATGGAGTGATAATCAATGGCCTAAGCCGGTGTGGAGATCTGCAAAGGGCTAATAAAGTTTTGAAGGAAATGATTACCAGGGGTTTAAAACCAGGTGCTGTTATCTACACAACTGTAATTAGAGGTCATGTTCAGGAAGGAAAATTTGAAGAGGCAATAAAACTCTTTAAAGGAATGAATGAAAAGGGGATCATGCCCGATGTCTTTTGCTACAATTCTCTTATAATTGGACTGTGCAAAGCCAGGAAAATGGAAGAAGCCAGGACTTACTTCTTGGAAATGGTTGAGAGAGGATTAAGGCCTAATGCATATACTTATGGAGCTTTTGTTCATGGGCACTGTAAGGATGGGGAAATGCAACTTGCGAATAGATATTTCCAGGAGATGCTAGGTTGTGGTATAGCTCCTAATGATGTTATCTACACAGCCCTGATTGAAGGACACTGCAAAGAGGGTAACTTAACAGAAGCATATTCAGCATTTAGGTGTATGCTTGGACGAGGGGTGCTCCCAGACATCAAAACTTACAGTGTCATTATTCATGGTCTCTCTAAGAATGGAAAACTTCAAGAAGCAATGGGGGTTTTCTCTGAGCTCCTTGGCAAGGACCTGGTTCCAGATGTTTTTACTTACAGCTCTCTCATTTCTGGCTTTTGTAAGCAAGGAAATGTAGATAAGGCTTTCCAACTTCTTGAACTGATGTGTCAGAGAGGCATCGATCCCAACATTGTTACTTATAACGCCTTGATTAATGGACTGTGCAAGTCAGGTGACGTTGATAAAGCCAGAGAACTGTTTGATGGAATCTCAGGAAAGGGTTTGACTCCTAATGCCGTGACTTATGCTACAATGATGGGTGGATACAGCAAAGCTGGAAAATTAACCGAGGCATTTCGATTATTAGATGAGATGCTACTACATGGGTTTCCTACTGATAGTTTCATCTACTGCACCCTCATTGATGGGTGCTGCAAGGCAGGTGATACGGAGAAGGCCCTGTCTTTATTCGAGGATGTGGTGGAGAAGGGCTTTGCTGCTACTGCGTCTTTCAATGCATTGATTAATGGCTTCTGCAAATTAGGGAAGATGATGGAAGCTATTCGGTTGTTTGAAGATATGGTGGATAAGCATGTGACACCAAATCATGTGTCCTACACAATTTTGATTGTTTCTCTCAGCAAAGAGGGATTGATGAACGAATCAGAACAGCTCTTTCTGGAAATGCAGAAAAGGAATCTGACACCAACTATTGTAACCTATACTTCACTTTTACACGGCTACAATATCACAGGAAGCAGATTTAAGATGTTTGCTCTTTTTGAGGAGATGATGGCAAGGGGACTCAAGCCTGATGAAGTTAACTATGGTATGATGGTTGATGCATATTGCAAAGAAGGCGACTGGGTAAAATGTTTAAAGCTGGTGGATGAAGTTTTGGTCAATGGTACAATCATGAACAGTATTGTGGTAGATGCACTGACAATTAACCTATTCCAAAAGGAAGAATTTTCTGAAGTGATGAAGTCACTTGATGAAATGGGAGAACAAGGATTTGCGCTCAGTCTTGCTACATGTAGCACATTAGTTCGTGGGTTTTACAGATTAGGGAATGTGGAGAAAGCAGCAAGGATTCTGGAGAGCATGCTTAGCTTTGGATGGGTTTCACAGTCCACTAGCTTAAGTGACTTAATAAATGAAGACCGAAATGAGGCTAGTTCCGGAATATGTTGAAGCAAGGAACACTGGGAGTTGCTTGTCTAGTTGATTGAGGTAGAATTTCTGGTTCTCTCCTATTCTTGGCTCCGGTGAAAACAAATCCAAATGCTGGCCCGAAAAGGGTGGCCTTAGCAAGTTGTGGTGGTGGAAAAGCTTTGCCTTTGCCATGAGCACCTTCCTCATTGTGAACCATTGATTGAGTACTCCTAAAACAAAAATGGTGGATTCAATGCTTAGAAAGGTAACTTTTTCTTATCTGTTCCACTTGACATAATTGAAAAATGATATTTTGTTACATACTTGCCCAAGACAAAAGAAAACAGAAAACAGAAAACAATAATATAATTTACTGCAGATTGGCTTGGAAAGTTTCTTTTTATTTAGTTTTTACATCCTATGAAAATTTGATCCAACTACTTTCTGTCAACAGACATTTATGTAAAGAGGATGGGGAAGGGACAACAGGGGGAGGATACAAAGTAGTCAATATTCTTAAAGACGGTGTAGTGGGTTGATTCCGATGATATGGAGATGGGTGACGAAGCATGACCAGGTAGCAATGATGAGAGGTGGGGGTGCAGGTAAGAGATCTATACGTCAGTGGCCGAGCCCGAATCCCTTGCAATTTTTGATTGTGAAAGAAACCACCTGGTTGGCTGATCTTTTCATGCTAGACCACTCTGCTTCTTAATGCTCATTTGTTTATAACGTCGTAGTTTATGCCTTGTAACTTGTTAAGAGTAGCAAGCGCTCTTCTATAGTATGGAATGCATGTAGATTTGATTGACTAAGCTTGTAGGGCAAGCGTTGATTTTTAAATGGACAAATGTCATCGAATCAAATAAATCTGTCCTTATTTTTCTATGGCTATGTTAAACCCTTGTGATGTGATGCTCTTGTTAAATTCAAAAACTGAAAAAAAAATAAAAAATTTATAACAATATTATGTTCAATCTACAATAAAAAACCATCACATCGGCATCCCCTCTTTTATGTTCTTATTTTCGCACATTTTATACGGGCAATTTAAATTAAATGGTCAACTATAAATCCCTCATTTTAAAATTACAAAATAATTTGAAATCTTATATACACCAACAAAATAATTTGCTATAGACCTCCCAAAAATTATGTACAGGATAGCAAAACGAATTGAACTTAAAAGTACGTACTGATACAAAACAAGTCAAATTGCCCAAGTTTATCTCCACCCACAAAACTAAACTGATCTACATACACCAACAAAATATTCTGCTAAAACTTCCTACAGTTTTGTACAGAAAATCAAATCATATAGAACAAAAAGAGTACATAAACAGATACAAAGCAAATCAAACTGCCTCTATTTACCTCAACTCACAAAACTAAACTGATCTACATTTATTGAAGAGATAAGCCGGTCCGGCGCAGCAAACAAACCTGCAAGCTCTGTTAATCCAAATACATTTTGGCTCTTCCTACCATACCATAGGGATATTAATTCCCATATTTTCAGTCTGCTCTGGTATTCATAAGTATGCAATCAAGTTTCCATCTTAAACCATCATCTGCCTGAGTTTGTTAAAAGAGCAAGCATCCCATTGTCATTGGAGGCTGATTCTGATACAAGGTCACTTGGTGTTTTACCTTCTCTGTCAATGGCTTGAGGATCAGCTCCCCTGCAATTATATAGGTAGAACAACGGGAAGCCTTTTATAATTATGAAAAAGAATAATAAAGAACACGATATAAAACAGATTTAAACCATGATATACAAACAAAGGCTGACCTCATAAGAAGCATCTTTGCAATAGAAGTATTGCCTCTGATAACGGAACAATGCAGTGGTGTTTGACCTTTTAAATCAGAAGTGTTTACATTTGCACCATACTGTAAAAGTAGCTCCACCATGCCAATATCAGCACTTTGGCAGGCTAGATGAAGCAGGGAAGAGCCCTTAGGGATGTGCTCCAGTGGCTGAACTTCACTTTTATTGAGTGAGTTTGAATTACTTGAGGAAGGCTTGTCTTCAGAAATATCTGCAATTCAACCAAATTGGTATCAAGTATTTTTCTTCTCATCCAACTGCATTACATTTCCAGATTTTAAGGGCGTACCATCTAATGCTTGCCCACATATAGCATTAACATCTGCTTCGGAGCTGATAATATGGCGGTAAACTGCTTTCTTGTCATTAGCACGGACACTTTTGCACAGCTGTTGTTGCTCCATTGAGTGGAACTTCTGATTGTTTTTCGTACGACGAACAAAAAGTTTTTCTTCATACTGAAATCAGTGGGAAATCTCAGTTCCAGGACCCAACCAACAAAGCAAACCCCATTATTTCTACTCAAGAAATTTGAAAAAAATAATAAAATAAAATATTCTTCTATCTCCATCTGCATCGAGTAACGTGAAATGTTAACAGAACATGGGCAAAGGGAGTAAGCGGAGTGTTTAGAAGAATACCTTTGCATGAATAAACCTCTCCTTTATCGAAATAAGATCATCATAACAGGGCTTTATCATAAGAAATGGCTCATTTCTATCTGCCTTGGGAAAACTACATCGCACAAACTGACAAGTTATTAGCACAAAAAGAATACTAGTTTCAATCATATAGACTTACGGGTTTCTTAATTACCCTATAGGCATGGTATCAGCCTGCAAAGTACTTTTTGAATACAACGTCTCCTCCCAAACCGAGTTTACGAAAGTATTGCCTAGTGATTGAAACAAGGTTAAGACAGAAGGTTCCCATACTTTCACATCAAGTGTCAGTGATCTAACCTGCATCAGAAGTATTAAAAGAACTTCCTCACTGAGCAAATTGAAGAAAGCAGAAAAACAAAGTCGTGCTATCATTTAGTTCCAGATAATTGATACCCGAGGAAGAATTAGTTCTAGATAAGTAATACATGCCATAACCATTTCACAATATAAATCTTAAACTAGACAACTTGCCTTTGATACATGTACACCAAGATTACGATGGACACCAGAACATTCAATACAAATAAGAATGCCAAGGTTCAAGGATGCCCAATCTGGTTCAGGCGCTCCACAATCAGCACATTTATCATTACCGCATACTCTTCTCAGTATGTCAATTGGCTTCTCACTTTTCATTTTGTACTTGTGTGATTGCAAACTTTTAGAGGTTCGCAAATAATTATAAGCACTGATCTTAGGTGAATACTCCTGAATTGTCTGATCAGCATCAAAAGCACATTCTAATAAATTACTCTCACTTCCAGAGATCTGATCATCACTTCCCGTAGGGCTAGTCGAGAGACGCTGCCAAATAGTTGATTATAAGCATTATAACAACTAAAAGGTTGTATATTTTTAAGAATTCCCAATTGAACAATTACCCTCTCAGGTGTCTGGAAACTCAATAATGAAGCAATTACTCCGGTGATTTTCTCAATCCAATCCATTTGGTCGAGTGCATTCTCTGCCTGCATCACCAAAAAATATTAGAATCTACCGTTATACATTTGATGTGTTCAAGAACAGCAAACTTTCCCTGACAATCACTAACTTAGCTAATAATCGCACATTACACATCCAAGAATTTTTTAGAAAAAGCAATACCTGCAAAGTGTAGATTTTCATAGGTGATATAATCCTGAAGCAGAATCTTAAATCTGTCTGGTCAGCATCAACCTTTATTGTTGATGTCAGCAAGTTCACGGTGTGACGTGCAACGGTTTTTTCATCATGTACACCGCCATGGTAGTGAGATGAAAGCCAACGACTCAAAAGCCCAGAGCCATTTTCAGAGGAACTATGCTTATGTGGAGAAGATTGACCCCCATGCTGAAACAATGTAAATACAATGTAAATGAAATTAACATCAAGTAAGCAGTGGTAAAGACATAAAATAAGCTTTGTAACTTATGCTCCAGCTAATGACTTACAGATGGCCGATTCCATGGTTTGCGATAGTAGTACAGCATCCCTCGACTATCAAGAATGAAATACCTTCTTTTCCAGTCACCTCTTAAATTGGAGGAACGTTTTGAGAGATATCCTTGCCGAATAGTTTGTATCTGAAAATATATTCATAGCTATAATGCAACTTAGAAATTTATAGAGCTTGGTTTCAGTAGGAAAGTCATGCAGAAAGGAGAGGGGGAAATTCATATCTGCAACTGCAAGTACCTTCCCCTTTGCAGCAGATTGCATCACTTCCTCTATCACTTTATGTGATTTCCTAGAGAAAGGCTGCACACCATCTCCATTGGGAGAACTCTGGACACCACTCAAGGACTGATTACTTTGGCGATCAATCTGCCTTTTATACTCTTGTATCCTTTCATTGAGAGATAACTGTTCCTGGTTGCAACTTTCTCTTGTCTTTTGTGCATAAGCCAACACCTACACCAAAGAAAAAGAGCTAAGCTCTTATAATTTAACAATTAAGAGAAATTAATTTGACAGGGAAACCATAAAGTTTCCAAAGAGAACATGATGCTGCTTGCCAACTATGCGACAGTACCCAGCCTCGTATGGATAAGTACCACAGGATGCAGAAGGCAAGGTTGCTAGCCCTGATAGGATCTTTGGCCAGCAGAAGAGAGTCTCCCGCATTAAGGTAACTTATTGCATTAATGAGAGGGAAAATCTAAAGTTAAAATTAGGAAGACAACTCAGAAAAGAAGGGGATAATGACTTGACAGTTAGATCCTATAAAACCCAGCTGATTGGTAGTGCAGGTTAAGCAACAACTCACGAGACTACTTTCCATGCTTTTGCATGACCAGGGGAAAATTCAACATCTAATGCTTTCTGCGAAACGGTAAGCAGCATACTACCTGCTGATTTCAATTTCACATTAAAAGGAAAAAAAAAATGCTAGACACAATTTGAGAATATCTTAATCAAATATTGGAGGATAGAAAATTCAAATAGATGCCTGGTTGAACATATCTCTCTTCATACATCTAAAATTCAGGGGGACTGGTCCCCCAATTACATACTATGTAAGAACAATGGAAATAAATTATGTATCAAATTAATTTCCAGATAATCAAGGAATTGAACTATTCACTACCAAGTTATGAAGAAAGTTTATAATTACAAACCTGATGAATATAGGGTTCCATTGTGTGCAGTAACTCATATCCCTGCAAAAGGAGGAGGAGGAGGAGGGGGGGGGGGGGGGGGGGGGGGGGCTCAAAAAATCCAAGTGGCCCAGCGGGGAGAATGAATAAAAACGACCCGAAGAACTAGGACGGGTAGGGGGGGTTAGAAAAAGAATAACAAGGACTAAAGAGCGAAAAAGAAGCGAAAGAGTGAGAGCGCGAGGGAAGGAAAGCGAAGAAGATTGAGGGAAAGGAGCGTAGAGTAACACGATATGATGAGGACGGGTCAGTAGAAAAAAGACCGGGGCGGCGGACGACGGGCAGGATAGGAGACGGACTATCGGACGAACCAATCCATGTCTACTTAGAGTAAGATGAAGAACATAGGAGAGGAGGGGGGGGTGGCTGTGCAGCGG